>NC_057728.1:30615321-30651696 GCF_004010195.1 Chiloscyllium plagiosum | reverse complement strand
ACACCCCAGTCCAACACCGGCATCTCTGAATCATGACATATACATAGTAAGCCTACACAGAAAAGGGGTGAGAAGAGTATCTGGCACAGTGGCTCTTCTCTCGCTGCCTTTACCTGGCCCAGTGCTCCATTGCACATGACTTCACTGGGAGTAATCACAGGGTATCCTGGAGGAGGCTATTTAACCACTGATCCTTCGTGGTTAAGGGGTGGCTTCAGACTGCACCACCTCAGTTTGAGCAGAGCTCTGAAACAATAGTGACAGCAAAGGGAACATTAATGTTGTGATCTCAAAACAGAATAGAAGGTTCAGGCTCCAAAATCCACAGCCAGAGCCACTCCTCTTGGATGCTGCCTCTATACTCAGGAAATTGATCAGGAGTAAGCTTCACATGGTCTGACAAATGGGAAGTGAGTTGGAGCCCAAATGGGGACACCTAGCCTTTCCTTGTGAGCCTTGTGTTGAATATATCTGTTCCACATGGCCATAGCTTCAGCAAGATACCTACCTGGACTTTCCCTTTTCTCAGCGTTTCTCAGTAACTTCACATGGAAGGAAAGCTACAGTGACTTCCCTGCTCATGCTTTGGATTAAAATAGCGATGCGTTCTTGGAGCCTGACCTACATATGTATCCATGCATTGTCCTTCTACTTAGATTTAAATTGAGGATTGAAGTGTTAAAGGGGTAAGTCATCAACACCTAATTGTCCTGCTGATTTCTATAGGCAGATTGAGTTAAAATCGCCTTTGGTTTTCCTTGCATTATAATAGTTTATACAACAAAGAAGACTGCAAAATGTTAACAGATGTATTACATAATATATGGCTTTCTTAACTTCAAACTGTCAGTAGCCTAAAAGCATCTGGCTAAATAACAGCTGTAGATGACTGACCCTCTTAAGATTACGTAGTATTTCTTTATTGTTAGATTTTAATTCTTGGTATTTGAGCCATGTGGCAGAATATAGAGCAACAAAGACAATATTTACTTAATTACTTTGAGAAAACAAGTCTCAGATGTGGTATTTTGCCCATTGAAGTACAAATAAAAAGCAAGGAAATGAATATGACCTTTTTAACTCATTATTTTTAAAGTAATACTTAAAATGGGTCTAATCCAAGTGGGTTAACTTAGGGACCAGACTGTGTGCAGATATATGAAATGCAAGGCATTGCTTACTGATTTTGAATGGACAGCAAGGTTTAGTAGTTTGTCTGTCAATTACATCACCAAGTGACCATATGGCTAGTGATCTTTGAAAAATGCCCGATACTGCATATGTCTCCTGCATTTATAATAGATGCAGTTACATGTTTATTAGACACTATTAGCAAGCTAATGTTACAGCTCCATTCATGGTTATAGTTTTGTATCATGTTACATGGAATGTAGCATCCATCTTTCAGCTGCTGCTTTAGTAATTGTGAGATTCTAGAGGATTAGTCTTGTGCTAGAGACTTGAGAGGAGTGAGCAGATCCTGTCAGCATTTTGCAAGCTTTCTGCATAGGTACAGCCTTTTAAAGAATCAACTGGAAGAGGACAGCACACCACTAACCTTCTATACCCTTAACTGGAAAGATAACATAACTTGGTGTGTGCCAATAAAATAGTTATAATTGCATTTGTAGACATTGCGAAATTGAATCGCATTTAACAATATCTGTTATGTATTCAGTATTAAGTCTCAATATTCCTGAGTCAAAATAATACTAAGGGTATTAGGAATCAATTTATAGTTTAATTTAAAATGTGAACTGCTGGTAGAATCTCTCTGCCTCATCTAATCGGATTATAGATCATCCCTTCGGTTGGTATTCAGCTGTTGACACTTTATTCACATGGTCTAACACCTTTTGTCACCTGCAGAGACTTAATGTTCAACACTGTGCTCACATTATTTGTATGATCTTTTGACCTCTCTGCCCATAAATTCTGTGTTCTGTGTGCTTCCCTCTCACTTCACCTGATGAAGGGCCATCTTCTGAAAGCTTGCAATTTCAAATAAACCTGTTGGACTATAACCTGGTGTCATGTGTTTTCTAACTTTGTCCACCCCAGTCCAGCACCGGCACCTGCATATTATAACTCCCTCCATTGCCACACCTCTCCCAATCTTTGTAATCACCTCCAATCCATCAAACGTCCAAAATATTAGAACTTATCTAATTATGCAGGTCAGCCACTCAAGCCTTCTCTGCCATTCAGTACAAATCTTATGAATCACAGGCATTTTCATTTGCTCTTGGAATGCACAGGCCTCTGACAAACCTGCTGCATGATAAGGGGGAATCTTTAGATTTAAGTGTCAGCCATCTACTAATGTGATAACAATTTAAGCTTCAGAAGTGTATTCTATTAATTAGAGATGCTTAAAATACTTGGCGTGAGATATGGATGAAAGTTTTGGTCAGTTCAATATCCCCTATCCTGCATAAAATACACTATAAAACAATATTATAACTACTTGGAGATAGAAATACAATTTTTGAACTGCAGCACCTCGGCTTACTCAAGGATTGTGAGCTTTTACTGTGCAAATGCTTGTGGATGTGAAAAATAGGAGGTCTGTCACAATTCAGATCAGAGGAAGGTTTTGTATTACATTCACATCAAGCTATGAGATCTTCAAATTTGTCATGTTGCAGGCTTAGTGTCTCAAGGAACAGTAAATCCTCATTTTGTAAGTGAGACCAGAAATTACATGTGAGGAAAACCATGTCCATAAATTAAGCAGTCATGATATTTCCATGATATTAAATATCTTTGGTATGTTCAACTTTTGGAAGTATCATTAATGTCAATCTGATCAGAAGTTGTGTTTCTAATTATTTTATGGCATTTAACTCTCATTGACAAGGTCAGCATTTGCAGCTGAATCATAATTGCTGTTGTAATTGAGTGACTTTCAAGTCATTTCAGAGGGGAGCTAAGAGTTAGCCAAATTACTGTGGGTCTGGAGTCACATGTAGGCCGATTCAGGTAAGGATGGCAGATCTCCTTCTCTAAAGGATATTAACAAGTATTTTACAACAATCAATGATTGTTTTTGGCACTATTACTGAGACTAGGTGTGAATTCCATATTTTAAAATATCAGTTCATTGAATTGAATTTAACTTCCACCCATTTGCCATGGTGGGATTTGAAAGCATCAACCCAAACCTCTGGATTATTAATGCAGTGATATTCCCACCATAGTACCATCTTCCTGGTGCTCTATTTTGGCCTGGGTATTCCATAAATTAAGTCTGGCTGAATATCAAGTTTTTCACTTTGGGTAGCTAGAAACAGACAGCTGGGAAATTCATTCTGATGTTTATGAACTCTACTATAAATAATCACTACATCCCTTTATTTAAAACACATGTTTCTTTTTTCTCAACTGAATTGTCAATGTAAAAGAGCAAGGTGAATTCTTTGAGGTAGGTAACTAAGGAGACAGCCCACTGACGTCTTTTGAAGTTCTCTTTCATGGATAGTTCTGCAGGTAAGAAAGTATTAATTATAGAAGACAAATGGGATAATTACTACAGCTTTCGACATTATTCTGTATTACTGTAGTGTGGCTGATATGGAGCTATTCTTGTTGGAGCTCTGAGGGTCATGTAATAATTCTGATGCCATGCTAGCCCAAGTTAGGTTGAGTGCAACTACAGAAATACAGGAGAGAAATTGAACATTGTTGAATTTGCTGTTGAGCGAAAAAATGTAGGCTTTGGGTGAGATAAGTTTGGGTCATAATGTCTTTTCTACCCGGAAATGTACCAATAGCTTATTTGGAAGGCAGTGACTTCCAACTGTGTAGAACACTTGCTATGCTTAGCTGTCATGATTTGGAGATGTCAGTATTGGACTGGGGTGTACAGAGTTAAAAATCACACTACAACAGGTTATAGTCCAACAGGTTTAATTGGAAGCACACTAGCTTTCGGAGCGCAACTCCTTCACAACCACCTGATGAAGGAGTGGCGCTTTCCAATTAAACCTGTTGGACTATAACCTGGTGTTGTGTGATCTTTAACTATGCTTAGCTGGTTCAGATCTTTAATGGGTCTCCTGAGGTCCTTAAAGTTACACAAAAGCAAAATACTGCAGAAATTAGAAATCTGAAACACAGGCAGAAATGTGGTAAAAAGGCAGGTCTGGCAGCAACAAAGTTAACATTTCGGGTTTGTGCAAATGATTGTGAAAATAATTGTGCAAATCATTGCAAGGAACCTACATATTTTGTTACACTTCTATCAGAGAGAACAAGATTTTATTTTTTTTAACAATCATTTAAAAATGAATTTTTTTATTACTGTTGTTATTTGTTCTTATAGTCTATGTAATAGCTTGCTGACATTTTTTCCACTTTCTCAATTTTGGGGAACTATCAGTGAGTATTGACATTCAGGAAGCTAATTACAAACATATGAAAATAAAAGGATGTGAAAGACCATTTGAACCTGGATAATTGATTCTATCCAATTCACTAATGATCCAGTTTATATGTACTTTGACCTCTTCTGCCACAAAACCAACCAGCCTCGCAATCTCCTGTTTAAAAGGAAGCAAAGCAAAACAATTTAAATACTTTCAACTCCCAATGTCTATTAAATAATTTTGAGAAAACTACAGTGGCGGGGAAACAAATTAGGGTTTTAATTCTGATTGTTTTTGGGCAGGTACAGGGTTCTTGGTAACTCCCCATTGCAACACAAAACAGGTCTGCATTATTTTAGCAACAGGTTTCCAAGAAATCCAACCAACTAACTTCCCATATGGTTTGTCATGGATACAAAATTACATGGTCTTGAGACTGCCACTTGACACAATGCAGATGAAGGAATCGGATTCTGGATAAATCTTTGGAGTCTGGCATTTGAATGGGGTTAGATAATGTTGATGTAAGTCCTGATGAAAGATTCCTACCGGAAATGGTGACTTTCCTGATTCTCTGCTGCTTGACCTGCTGTGCTTTTTCCAGTTCCACAGTTTATCAACTTAGATAATGTTGATGAAGGGTAACCCAACCTTCTCTTCTGGAACTTAGAGTGCACCCTGTTTCCAAAAAGTCTCACCTTTGTTGGTTTCTTCTGCTGCTGTTTCTCTTCTGTTTTAGGCTGGCATTCCAGAAACGCATTAAGTAGAATCACATCACAGGCTTGAATTAAATTTGTAGCATCATCAGAACTTCACATGCATGTTTAAAACCGATATCATCAGCGTTTGAGTAGAGTACCCAGTCGGATAAATTCACTGGTGCCTTAGGTTTGAACTGACTGGCTACATAGTTTCCATCAAAGAGATAAGGTCAAAATCCTCCTATCATCACCTACTTTGTACACAATTCTTGAATTGAATTGAATTTATTGTCACGTGTACCGAGACACAGCAAAAAACTTTGTCTTGTGAGCAATGCGGGCAGATCACAGAGTTAAGTAGCATAGATAAGTAAATAATAGGTAAACAGTGGCAAAAACAAAAACACAGGTACAGGTGAATGTTAAAGAGTTTGTGAGTCCATTCAGTATTCTAACAACAGTAGGGTAGAAACTGTTTCCAAGCCGGCTGGTGCGTGTTCAAGCTTCTGTATCCTCTGCTCGATGGTAGAGGTTGCCAAAAACATCAGGCCTGGTAAATGGATTCTATAGATGGGAGGTTGGCCTTTGTGATCAGTGGCTGAGTTCACCACTCTCTGTAACTGTCTCCAATTTTGAATGGTACAGTTGCCATACCATACATCCAGACAGAATGCTCTCGATGGCACACCTATAAAAGCTGGCAAGAGTATTCGCCATCATGCCAAATTTCCTCAACTGCCTGAGGAAGAAGAGCCATTATTGGGCCTTTGTAACCAGTGTGTCACATAAAGAGTCCAAGAAAGCCTGTTGTGGATGACCACGCCCAGGAGCTTGACACTCTCCATTCATTCCACCTCTGTGCTGTTAATGTGTAGGAGGCCATTAGTTAAAAGTTAATAATGAGTTTCTTGGTTTTGCTGGCATTGAGAGCTAGGTTCACCATATCTGGCTCCCACTTGAATGCTTATGGTAAAACCATATTTGTTAATGAAATGCATTTGAAAAAAAATCAATCACTCAACTGTATTTGGATACAGCGAGAAAAAGCACGTAATAAAAAACAGATTGGAAATTTGTATTTGTATTAACCATGTTAGCATGTGATCAAAACATAGTAAGTGGAACTTTTGGAGTTGATATTCAACATTTAAGAATTCTGCATTTGCAAATAAAATCTTGAAACACTTTGTCAAGGTAATGCAACATTATTTTTGCAAGTTATTTAAGCAAATTATGAATTTGCTTTATAAATTTATATCGGGTGAGGTTATAGAGAAATTGAGTGGAATGAATGCCTTGGCCTATGAGATGTTTAGTGATGGGGTAAAATTAAAATATGTAGAAACATGGTGGATTGCTAAGTGGGGAGTTCAACAAGTTAACCTGCTAACTTATGCAGGTTGAATTGGCTGGCGGGCTTCTGGCTGGTGGTGGAGTGAGTGCGTCTCTCTTTGTCAGGTATTGAGTGCCCCACTGAGGGATCTGGCATTGAGAAATTTGGCCTGCTGAAAGTCACCCCTTGCCCTTGCTGCGAACGTCTTCCCCCATGACCCCAGCCAACAAACTTCTTCTCACCATTACTGTCATGAGATTGAGTGGGCCTTGGGAAAGTGTCACTTGGCATAAGCCCCAATCTCCACAAACGTGTTGCCAACTACTTGTAGTTGCGTATTCAGTAAAATATTTTTAATTGCAAAAATATATTTGATTAATAAAATTTATCTACAAGTGCATACAAAGGTCAATTTCCACTTCTCTATAACTTTCACATTATCCATTTCCGACACTTCCCTACTTTCCTTGATCTGTCTGTCTCCATTTTGGAGAATAAATTGACCACTGCCATCCACTACAAAGCCACTGACTCCCATAGCTACCTTGAGTATAGCTCTTCACTCCCCACATCTTGCAAGGATTCCATCCCATTCTCCCAATTCCTTTGACTACATCACATCTGTTTAGATGATGCCATCTTCCAAAACAATGTGACTGACATGGCTTACTTCTTCCATGACCGTGGTTGCCCCACTCTCTGGGGTTAACAGGGCCCTCAACTGCATCTGATCTATCACCTGTGCTTCCACCCTTGCCCCTTCCCATCACTCACAACAGCATGATTGAGTTCCCCTTGTCCTTACTTTTCATTCCATCAGCCTCCGCATTTAAAGGATCATTCTGTACCATTTCAGACAACTCCGTCAGAACACCACCACCAAACATATCTTCTCCTCACTCCCCCGACTGTATTTCGCAGGGATTGTTCCCTCTGGGACATCCTAGTCCATTTCACAACCACCAACACCACCCACCCTTCTCACCTTCCCATGTAACTGCAGAAGAAGCAACATCTGCCCCTTCACCTCCTCCCTGCTCACCATCTAAGGGCCTAAAAAGTCTTTCCGGGTAAAGCAGCATTTCACCTTATATCTCCTCCAGTCTTGTGGATTGTTTGCAATTTTGGAGAAGATTTGTAGCTCAGGTTGCAGATCAGTTTGTAAGTTTGCTCACTGAGCTGGTAGATTTGTTCTGAGACGTTTCGTCACCACCCTAGATAACATCACTCGTGAGCCTTTGATGAAGCACTGGTGTTCTGTCCCACTTACTATTTATATGCCTGTGTCTGTTGTGGTGGGTGATATCACTTCGGGTTATTTTTCTGAGATGTTGGTAAATTGGTTCTGAATCAACATGTTTGGTAATGGAGTTCCAATTTGAAATCCAGCCTCTAGGAATTCCCATTTGTGTCTTTGTTTAGCTTGCCCCAGGTTGGATGTATTATCCCAGTCAAATTGATGTCCCTCTTTGTCTGTGTGTATGGATAATAGTGATAGTTAGTCATGTCTTTTGGTGGCTAGTTGGTGCTCATGTATCCTAGTGGCTAGTTTCCTGCCCGTCTGTCCAATGTAATGTTTGTTGCGGTCCTGGCAGGATATTTTGTTTATGATGTTTGTTCTGCTGGTTGTTGGTATGGGCCCTTTAAAATCATCAGGAGCTGTTTCAGTGTGGTGGTAGGTTTGTGGGCTTTTACTGTATGGCAGGGTGGCTAGAGTCTCTGGGCATGTTGAGCCTTGTTTAGATCTGTTGTATAGGAATTGGCAGACTGGGCTTATCAGGTAGCCGTTGTTCCTGCATACGTTGTATAAGTGTTTTTTCTTGGTTTCTCATAATTCCTGGACACACACTGACACGTACACACACGTGCACACACACACGTACATCCTGGAGCCGCGCTTTGAACAGAAGTTGAACTCTTATTTAAGTAATTTCTTTTAACCTTATTGTAATTCAAAGTAGTGCTGGACTGTGGCAACAAAACACTTTTCACTGTAGCTTCAAGATACATGTGAGAATAAAATCATTCATTCATTAATCTGTCTTTCTACTAATGCATTTTGACTTGTTGAAACAGGATGTGTTCTGCAACCTCCTCCCCCTTCCCCACCCCAAAGAAGCTATTGTTATTTGAATCAAATCAAAGGGTTCCCTGTGTCACCTGCTGTTTTGTGATGTTATCAAAGAAATTGTACATATTGATTACATACATTGGAAAAAACATGCCTTGCTGGATGTTAGAGGTCCTAAACAATGCTGAATACACTATGAAAGGGAATAATAAATGAGCAATAATCCCTTCATTATCACATTCTGGTTTAGAAAAACGAAAACGGAGTTTGAAATACTTTCTACTGTTAAGCACAGCATTAGTGTCATAAAGTATATTTTAATAACTTACAACAGCTTATAAAGTTCCTTTAACATAATGAAATTCCAAACCCGCTTCATGGGAGTGTTATCAAACAAAACTCTTGATCCCAAATTCCATGACATCTTGAAGCAGATTGTCAAATGCTTAACCAAAGAGGTAGGTTTTAAGAGGTTATCTTAAATGAGGAAATGGGGGCAGAGTGGTAAATAGATTTAGGGAGAGAATTCCAGAGGTTAAGTCTGTGGCAGCTGAAGGTGTTGACACTAAGTTGAGTGATTAAGACTGTGGGTACTCAAAAGGCCAGAATTTAATGAATGCAATTATCTCTAAGAGATGTGGAATGGAGGAGGTTGCTGACGTAGGGAGGGACAAGACCATGGAGGGATTTGCAATCAAGGATTCGAATGTTAAAATGAATATGTCTGAATATAACTGGAATTAATGTAGGTCAATTGAACACCCATGTGTTTAAGTGTATGGGACTTGCCAGTTAAGACACGGGTGGCAGAGCTTTGGATGACCTCAAGTTTGTGGAGAGAGAATGTGGACAACCAGATATGAGTGCATTGGAGTAGTCATGTTTAAAGGCATTAAGGAGGGGAGAAGAGCTGAAGCAAAATTTAAATCAAGTAACGATGTGGAGTTGGAAAGAAATAGTTATGAATATCTGGTCAGAAGTTCATCTCCCACATCCATTAAATAAAAAAAATCCTGTTGTATCGATAGGCTACACTGTCAATCATATTAACACGTGTTCTGATCAGGTCTGAATGTTTGAAGCCAAACCAATTGAAAACGTGTATTGACTTTGGCTAAGGAGAACAAGGCACAGTGGTGTCATCATGAGACTGACACATGTCAAAGGAATGAAAGAAAGTTATGAAAAACACCAATGGTACAGTTTGTCTTTCAAAATTGATACTTTTGCACTAACGTTGATAAGAAACGACAATGAAATACCACAATCGCAACTAATTCCTTACAGTGGCCTGATGCTTTACTATCTGGAATACACACACAATACCTCATTGTCATGAAGACATTCCTCTTGTTGAACCAATTAAGTCTTCATCAATAACTAGCACTCCTTTGCAAATTGATTCAACTTTAAAGCATGAATTATATTTTTTCCCTTGAGCTGGACACGGTGCTATGAATCAAAGAACGCCTCCACATTTTGGTTTATGTTATATCTGACTATGATGGACACTCTGGCATAATGTATGCATTCAATTGTTTCATATTTTCATCTGTAGTATTTTTCAAGAATGTTTACTGCTGTGTCAAATGTAGATATGCCTACAATGAGTGGCTTTCTTCACAATTAAAGATCGAGCTCTCACTTGACTATTGGAAAGTCTCCAGCTATCGTCTCATGTTTAAATATATCATGCAAACACATCCTTCTGAATTAACATGCAGAGATGATAATCAACACATACATGAATATCTTATGTTCATTAAGACAATTCTATAGAATTTTAATGTAAAGGGAAATCAACATTTATGCTGTATGAGAAGAGAGTGGTGTCTACTTGGTAGAGGTGTTGTTATGGAGAATCACACAATACCCTGAGAAATTAACTAGAGAATGACAGTAAACTAAT
The DNA here is from genome assembly GCF_004010195.1 of Chiloscyllium plagiosum. Lineage (NCBI taxonomy): Eukaryota > Metazoa > Chordata > Chondrichthyes > Orectolobiformes > Hemiscylliidae > Chiloscyllium > Chiloscyllium plagiosum. The sequence continues at coordinate 30,641,315 of NC_057728.1, read as the reverse complement.
TTGTTGAATTGCAACAAGTGTGATGTGTGTTAGATGTTCTTTCAGTCTAATTATCAAAAAACAGTTATACAATGACATTTTCCATGGCAAAATTATTATCACCTAGAGGCAGCTGAAGATGGAAAAGCAGCTGTCAAAAAGCAGATTGAAGAAGCTGCAAATAAAGGCTTGAACATTACTTTAAAACTTGTGAAACAGCAGCTCCAAAAATCTGATACTACAATGTAACTAGCCCAGATTGTGACCTTATGTCAGGTGTCAGTGGTGCCATTCCCACCTCAAGATTATAGCTTCAAGGTGTACTCCAGAGGTTTGAGCAGACTTGAACATTAATATTTAAGTGTAGAACATTAATATTTAAGTGTAGAACTAAACGTTTGACCTGTTAGAAGTCACTTTTCAAATTAAATTTTATGCTGAGAATCTGGCAGATCTCTGATGAATATGAAAATAGAAGGGACTCAATATACCAAGCTAAATAACAATGTGGGGCCAATCTTAGGATCCAGTATTAGTATTATTGTGGCTTTCCTTCAAATAAAAAGGCTTGGGATGAATCTTACCATTTTTAGGCAAAGTTTCGTTTTCATTGAGTTTCATAGAAGGTGTCTATCTCTCGGTCTCCCCCTGCAAGGCATGCCAAGTTTGCTTGCAGTGTCATCCCAAACTTGCCTCATTAATGACCTATCACATTTCTATAGTGTCTGTCTCATCCAGTGCTAGTCTGATTCTCAATGGGTTATCTCAACATATACCAGCATCCCTGGCAATAGCACCATCTTGGTAACACAATAATGCATCCGGTCAAGTGTGGTAGTCCAGGGTTGCCCTTTACCATAATTGCAGCGACACAGCAGATACAAAGCAATGCTTCTCACAGCTTGTAGGTCATATGGCAGACATATACATTGAACTGCACATTCCTACACACATGGCTGTTACTTAACAGCCTACACATTGGTCCTTAGCCTCCTGCACTTTTAGAAGACTCTTTAAATATCTTTGTGCTTTCCTGAATGCCCATTCTAACCCAGAAACATATCAATGATGATTGTAGAGGCATCACATGTAGGAAGTTTAACTTTTATATACAATCACCAAAATAAACAGAAGTCAAATAAACAGAAGCTGCATTGCCTCTCAAATAAACTGATTGCATGTGAACACCGACAATTTTACTCTGATTAATCAATGTACCCAGCTGTCTCTGACTGGGACCAGGTGACAATGGCTTGTAGTGCCAGATGTAGATGCACTTTATCATGCACATGGTGCTGTTCTTCCTGTTCAATGTCCTCATCCAGCTCTTTGGAAAACTTTTTCCACTCTCAGTTCTTCAGCATCTATCACATCGTTTTGCAGCCAGCTCCAGTGCATAGAATACCGCATGTGGGGACTCTTGAGGCCCATTCTGTTCGAAGTTTACTGAAGGGGCCAACTTAGATTATCCCTAGCAGCAGAACCTCATCTTTAGTCCTAGCGTCTGCTCCACAACGGACCTGTTGAAAAATGAATTGCATTATATCTGTGTTCCATCTCAGTGAGAGGGAGCGGAATGGAGTCATGAGCCATGAGCACAGTGGCCCTTGTCTGCTAGCAACCGCTGTGCGGCACGGTGGCACAGTGGTTAGCACCGCTGCCTCACAGCACCAGAGATCCGGGTTCAATTCCTGCCTCAGGCGACTGTGTGGAGTTTGCACATTCTCCCCGTGTCTGCGTGGGTTTCCTCCCACAGTCCAAAAATGTGCAGGTTAGGTGAATTGGCTGAGCTAAATTGCCCGTAGTGTTGGGTGAAGGGGTAAATGTAGGAGAATGGGGTCTGGGTGGGTTGCGCTTCGGCGGGTCAGTGTGGACTTGTTGGGCCGAAGGACCTGTTTCCACACTGTATCTAATCCTTATGAGATATCTGACACATCAACTGTAGCAGGAATGCAAGTGTTTTCAAGAATGTCTAAAACAGGGTATTAAGTACAATCCTCTAAGAAGTGGTACTTATGATCACAGGTGACTTGCACAGTGATGGACTGGAATCCTGTTTTTTTGATGAACTGAGCTGTGTTTATGAAATTGTACTCTCTGCACGATATATATGCAGCCAACTGCTCCCGAGGGAAGCCAGCTACATTTCCAAGTCTGTGTCCGAGTGGGCACAAATGGCATCAGTCACAGTCTTGGTACATTGGTGGGTGAATGATTGAGAGATTTCACATAAGTTTACAGTGACTCTCTGGAAGGAACCAGTTGCTTCAGTAAAAGTTCAACACAGTTGGCCCTGATGGTCACTAGCATTGGATGGCCACTCAGGTCACAGGTCCAGATCCAGCATAATTCAGACAAGGTGTCCTGGAATATCGTCAGCCTGTGTCAACACTGTCTGACTCACCTACAAGTAATGACATCGATGATGAAACACTCTGGGCTTCCTGTGTTTCTGAGGCATCAAGATGTGCCCTTCAGCTTGGATTCTCCTGGAGGTGCTGTTGCTTCTGGTCTCCTGTCAGTTCCTCTTCCATTTCTATGTATTTGTTGCAAAGTAGCAACAGCAATGATCACAATTACTGTGACAAGATCCGTTAGTCACACTTGCAATGATCTGGTATGGGAGCAGAAGAGATTACACAAGTCCTTAGCAATGAGAGCAGTCATTAATTACATCCCTACAAATGAAAGCTTAACATGATCTCCCATGAAGTTCTGACAAGGAGGGCTATTTATTGATTCATTTAATATTTGAACTTACTTGAATGAATTCATGTCTTATGACATAGAGAATAGTAGAGTGTAAGTACTGCATGAGTATGGATCCCTTCTCCTCCCAGTGCATGAAAGGCATTGTTGCATACAAGAGAGTCTTACAAGAGATTGCAGGTAGAGAGGGAATCAGTTCCCTGCCCCCGTGCATCCGAAGAAGTCTTACATTAGCCTGATCATACCACTTCATCTTGTTTCCCTGGAATGAGGTCAGTAGTGGAGCCTGGACAATAAGGTTCTGAAACTGGCTTCCCTCATGTACAGGGAGCAGTTGACTGTATTTACATCGTGCTGAGAGGGCAGTTGCTAATACAGAATGGAATCCTGTTTTCTTGATTAATTGCACTATCAATATGCAAATCACCTGTAATCATCAGTACCACTTCTTCAAAGGTTTGCATTCAGTACCCTGGGACCTGCCATGTTTCCTACATCCTTGAAAATGCTTGTATTTCCTGCTGCGGTTGAGGTTCCAGATGTGGGAGACAGGGGCTACCCATTGTGTGCATTGTGGCCTACTGATGCCTCTTTTACACTGTGTGCATTTCACATGCACAGTGATGTGAATGCAAATGATTTCAGCCTACACTTTGCAGATGCTTGATCGATCACCATAGTGCACGTCATTCAGGAATGATCCTGAATGCTTCATGTTGCCCCTAGAAATGTAAGTAACCAATGATGGCATGCAAAGTAGGAACTTCTGTCCCCAAAATGTTTAGATGGGCAGAGAAAGAAGTTCCAGGGGTTCACATTTTGGTGCATGTTAACCCTTTCCTTGTGTATTTTTTGGCCCCAGTTGTTTTTCTCTTTTTTTGCCTATATCCAGAAGTATTATCACATGCAAATGAGCAGCTAATTCCCCATCACCCATAGAAGAATACAGCGCAGTACAGGCCTTTTGGCCCTCGATGTTGCGCCGATCCAAGCCCACCTAACCTATACTAACCCACTATCCTAAACCTCCTCTGCACCCGTTCCAGTGCCTCCACATCCTTTCTATAGTATGGCGACCAAAACTGCACACAGTATTCCAGATGCGGCCGCACCAGAGTTTTATACAACTGCATCATGACCTCAGGACTCCGGCACTCAATTCCTCTACCAATAAAAGCCAGTACGCCATATGCCTTCCTCACCGCACTATTTACCTGGGTGGCAACTTTCAGAGATCTGTGATACCCATTGTCCAAGAAAACCAAATAACCCATGTTCCAGTTATTCAAATTACAATGACTTGGATGAGAATGTACAAGGCTTGATTAGTAAGTTTGCAGATGACACCAAAATAGGTGGTATCATGGACAGTGAGGAAGGTTGTCAGAAATTGCAGCAGGACTTTGATCAGCTGGGGAACTGAGCTGAGAAACGGCAGATGGAGTTTAATATAGATGTGTGAGGTGTTGCATTTTGAAAAGTCAAATCAAGGTAGAAGTTTCATGGTAAATCATAGAGTCTTAAGGAGTGCAGCGGAACAGAGGGATCTTGGAGTTCAGGTGCACGGTTCTCTGAACGTGGAGTAGACATGGCAATGATGACAACTTTTGTCACACTAGCGTTCAACAGTCACGGCATTGAGCATAGAAGTTGGGAAGTTATGTTGCAGTTGTACAGAATCTTGGTGAGGCTGCACTTGGAGTATTGTGTTCAGTTTTGGTCACTTTGCTATAGGAAGGATGTTATTAAACTGGAAAGGGTGCAGAGGAAATTTACAAGGATGTTGCCAGGACACAGGGGTCTGAGGTATAGGGACAGGTTGGACAAGCTAGGACATTTTCTTTACAACGTAGGAGAATGACCATGGATCTAATAGAAGTGTATAAGATCATGAGAGGCATGGATTGGGTGAATGCACTCTCTTTTTCCCAGGGTTGGAGAATCAAGAACGAGAGGACATTAGTTTAAGGTTAGAGGAGATGGAAGAAAAGGGAACCTATGGGGCAACATTTTTACATGGAGGGTGGAATGCATATGAAATAAGCTGCCAGTGAAAGTGGTTGAGGTGGGTACATTAACAACATTTAAAAGGCATTTGGACAAAATACATGGATAGGAAAGGTTTAGAAGGATACGGGTCGAGAGTATGGCAGTGGAAAACCACAGCAGGTCAGGCAGAGTCCGAGGAGCAAACGAGTTGACATTTTTGCCCGAAACATCGACTCTCCTGCTCCTTGGATGTTGCCTGACCTGCTGTGCTTTTCCAGCATTGCACGCTCGACTCTAATCTCCAGCATCTGCAGTCCTCACTTTCACTTAGAAGAATATGGGCCAACTGCAGGGAAATTGGTTAGCGTGGATGGATATTTTGGTTGGCATTGGACCACTTTGGGCCAAAGGGCCTGTCTCTGTGCTGTAGGACTCAATGACTCTATACATGCAATGCCCAACAAGGGCAAGGTAGACCACCAAAGGTGGGAAGAGAGGGACGGGTTTGTGGTCTCTTTAAGTTGATTTTCATATTCAGTTCAGTTGTTGACTGCCCATTTTAATTGAGTACCTATGAATTAATTAATGCTCTGCTTGAATTTAGGATGTTAGAAATTTATGTGCAGAGCATTCCATTCCTTCCTTCCATTTTCAGGTAGATTTTTCAAATCTTTCAAAAGGTGCACCATCTACCATTGCAGTTTAGTTGTATTTATAAGCCATGAAAATCATAATCAACTTCAATTCCTTCAGCTTGTTTCCTGTTTTTCTATCTATTTAAGCAACAGTAATTGACGACATTATCAGGCATGCTGCTTACAATTCACCTCTCCTATGCTAATGGGCCTCTAACGTCAAGTTCACTTTACCAATTATAGCTTTAACATTTACTGTTTATATTAAAGTAATACCAGCATTGCAGACAGTGTAGAGAGACACCAAGACTGATTTCTGATGTCAAAAGTCTTATCTCTTAGGAAAACCTGTCAAAAGCAAAATTTTCAGCCTGAAAGAAGTGAATTGAGGGTTGACATTGCAATTACATATGATGGTGAGGATTTCAAAGTTTTAGTCCATTCATGCACTATTGGCAACCATTTTGATGAATTAAGAGTTACCATGAAGGGCTTATGCCCGAAACATCGATTCTCCTGCTCTTCGGATGCTGCCTGACCTGCTGTGCTTTCCCAGCACCACAGTCTCGACTCTGATCTCCAGCATCTGCAGTCCTCACTTCCTCCTCTTAAAAATTGTTGTGTCTTTCTGCTTTGTTTTTTAAACTTCATAGTCTGATGTTAACTTATGTCAATGGAATGGCAATTGGGACTGTAGAGTTTAAGGTAATTAAAGGGGCATGTTGTTTTGCAAGCTCTTTACTCTGACTATAACCTGAGATCGTATTATTCATTGATTCCTAGATAAATAGAAAAACAAATTGCAAATGGATGAAACCATTCTTTGGCTTTTTGCCTATATTTACAATTCAGCAATGCCACCTTAGGTAAACAAATATGTCACCACACCAGTTATTGTAGTAGTTGAACCCAATGTACAAAAACATGTTTCTGTTTGTCTTTTTTAAAGTAGCAATTGTCTTATAGAACTCATTAGTATCAATTTCAACAATAATAGCAATTTAGAGTGGAACTGTACGGTTTTAATTTTAGCCTTTGTAATTGCTTGTATCACAGCCAAAACATTCTCTCGGATAAGTCCAAACAGCATTCTCATAAGCCGAAAGACATATTTCCCACAGTGTCTGATACACAGTCAAGTTTTCCAAGAAATATACTTTAATGCTTCTTTAGTTAAAGCTTGCTTATATCCTCCATATATGTCCTGCCCCCACCCTTGATTTCACTCTCAACCCACTCTTGCTAATCTGCACAAGTTAAGGTTAACTTCAACATCTGGGGGCCTTGAGCCAAAATTGGGAGAGCTGTTCCACAGATTAGTCAAACAATACTATTCTAAATCTTGAAATCATACTTACAAAAATATCCCATATACCATCATCACTATCAAGGTATGTCTTGCCTCACAGGCAGGACAGCCCAGGAGGGGTGGCAATGCAGTGGCATTCACTTGGGAGGGAGCTGCATTAGGAGTACTCAATATTTAGTCTGGATCCTAAGAAGTATGGCCAAATATAGACAAGGAAACTTCCTTTTGATTAGCATTTACTTGCCATCAAGGCAACTATTCTCTCAATGTTGAAATGTAGCTGTATTATATGGAGGTCATTGTTGTGTGTATGCATCCACTTATTGACCTGAGTTGGACCTGAGATTTACCTCTCACTGAAGGTTGTCATGTACCACAGACATATCAGCATTCGTGGCCACAATGGACTTCTCTGACTTTAGTGCAAGAAACTGCAATATCTCTGGGAATTCCAATAGCTGACTCCATATTTCCCTTTGCTGCTCAATAATCATCCACATGGAATATAACCCTTGAAGTTTATCATTTGTGTCTATCCGATCTCAGCTGAATAACAAAGAACAAAGAACAAAGAAACTTTACAGGCCAGGAACAGGCCCTCCAAGCCTGAGCCGATCCAAATGTACTGTCTAAACCTGTCGGTCAATTCCTAAGCATCTATATCCCTCTGCTCCCCACCTACTCATGCATCTGTCCAGACGCATCTTAAATGAATCTACCATGCCTGCCTCTACCACCTCTGCTGGCAATGCGTTCCAGATGCCCACCACCCTCTGTGTGAATGCTTCTTCATCCCCTCTTGAGAACTTGTGACTTATTCTGCCGGCAGCATCTGCTCCTTCTCAGATGTGAAGTGTTCCTCACCTTATGCCACCTTTCTATCTGTGATGTTAGACCCACCAAATACAGTGAATCTGTGTGCACACTAAGCGCATATGAATATTGTGACAGAGTGCTACTTCTCCTTTAAAGCTTGCACTGCATCCCTGTATAAAAGACCATACTCACACTGCCATGTAGCTGGCAGAGAATTGAAACAAGCTCCTTTTGCTGATGTATTTCTCCTGCCTCTGAAGTGAGTTCTAAGTTAGTCACATGTCAAAGCCAGCTGCAAGAGGCTAAGGTAATGTTTTCGCTGCTCACTGTAGAATCCCCATTGCTGCAGCACACACTAATGCAACCCTGCCAATTTCCAGTGCAACTTCCTTCATTGGCATCAATGTAGCCAAAGATCTGCATCTGTCTTGGGAATCAGATGTTATCTTCTCTTGCAAAGTGAAAGGAAAGAAATTGATAAATGTTATAAGATCAGTCTTTGTTTCAGTCAGGACACAGCTAATAGAGCTACTTTGTGATGCAGAAACTAGATCAACAAATTCATGAAGGATACCACTGGAGTCCAGGTGGAGCCTAGGCAGGGATTCTTTTGTATGAATGCAAAGAGAGTTTCAAAGGATATGAGAGGGCAAGGGAAAGCCACAGATGTGTAAAGGGATAGTTCCTTCTGACACTTGTATGCCACTTATTTTGCTGGATGTCAGGAGGTTATTGAAGCATTTCTTGCACTACATCCGACAGACCACATACTCTTTGCTCAATTCTTCTGCAATTTCCAGCTACATCTGTCTGATTACTCTGACTTACTCTAGATTAGAGTGGTGCTGGAAAAGCACAGCAGGTCAGGCAGCATCCGAGGAGCAGGAAAATCAACGTTTTGGGCAAAAGCCCTCCCTCATTCCTGATGAAGGGCTTTTGCCTGAAACGTCGATTTTCCTGTTCCTCGGATGCTGCCTGACCTGCTGTGCTTTTCCAGTACCACTCTAATCTAGACTCTGATCTCCAGCATCAGTAGTCCTCACTTTCGCCTACTCTGTTTTACTGACTGCCATCCTCTGAAAGAGGACATGCCTCCTCCCAGATTCCAGCATTACATTGGGTGCCACATCTGTGAGCCAAGGGCGAGCCTTTCCCTTCTGGTATTCATAATTCCTGCTCCTTTTGTTTCTGCAGTTTGCTATCCAAAATACTTTCTTTGTACTTATTGCAAGTTTGCCTTTAAATACTATACCTTCAATCAGGCTTTTGACGACTTCTCCCATTTGCTTCTGTCAACCCCTGAGGTTGCCTCTCAGTTGTTAGGACCCTGGAAAAATTCCCCATGTAAGGCTTGTACTTTCAGGATTTGGCTCATCTGGATATAAACCCAACATCCTATCAGAATTTAAATCTGCCAGATTCTCCACAATGTATCCTGAAGCACTAGATGTCCCTCAACTTACATTTTGGAGCTCATATTTTTATTAAATAAAGGCTTTTGGAGTCATAGAGATGTACAGCACGGAAACAGACCCTTCGGTCCAACTCGACCATGTCGACCAGATATTCCAACCCAATCTAGTCCCACCTGCCAGCACTCGGCCCATATCCCTCCAAACCCTTCCTATTCATATACCTATCCTAATGCCTCTTAAATGTTGCAATTGTACAAGCCTCCACCACTTCCTTGGGCAGCTCATTCCATACACTTACCACACTCTGCATGAACAAGTTGCCCCTTAGGTCTCTTTTATATCTTTCCCCTCTCACCCTAAACCTATACCCTCTTGTTCTGGACTCCCCCATCCAGGGAAAAGACTTTGTAAATTTATCCTTTCCATGCCCCTCATGATTTTATAAACCTCTATGAGGTCACCCCTCAGCCTCCGACACTCCAGGGAAAACAGCCCTAGCCTATTCAACCTCTCCCTATAGCTCAAATCCTCCAACCCTGGCAATAACCTTGTAAATTGTTTCTGAACCCTTTTGTGGAAGTGTTAATTTTTCTGATTTTTTTTTTTACAGAGACACCATTTAACCAATGGGTATACAGACCTCATAGAGTACTGTAGGTCTAGACAGTCACTGAATTTTGCAAGCTGCCCCCAGTTGACCAACCAGCAAAGCTGGACTGATGTTGCTTGATTTCAAGGACTGACTATGCCCAAATAAAATAAACACTGTTTGCAAATTTTGATGTTTTCATAATGTTGAATCAATTAATTCAGTTTCCAATATACTATTTAGTCTACTATAAAAATCATTTTAGCAATTCAGAGAAAGCTGACTGAGATTAATCTGTATCATAAAAATGCAATAGTTTTGGACCTCAATAGAAATCTCAAATCAATAACTATACCATTTATCAGGTGTAAAGTCTGGAACTTATTTTTCTGTGTACACAATAAATAACAGTCACACTTGGTCTGTACTTTCAGTTTAAAAAACAAAGTTCACTTCTGCTGCCTCCCACTATATTACACTGAACAATTTTTTCTTCTATTTCATCTTGTCAACATTGTCAACATGTAACAGCCTTTTTTAAATCAGAAAAGTTACCACAGGAGCTTTCACTAAAATCTGCATTTTTACAATCTTTTACAAAATGTTTGGCAAACCGAAATCACATACTTTGTAACTCTAAAACATATTTGGTTTGGCAACATAGAAGAGAAAACCTGATTGAGTGAAAAAGCAGGCTACCAAAGTATCAATTTTACCTTCAATAATTTCAATTATTTGAATTGTTTGCATAACTTCTTTTCAATAAAAATGAAGTCAAATGTTAGAAATGAAATCCTCCTGCTTCAGAAGCTGAGTTGACTTTCATGCCATCAGGTGTCAAGAACTGAATAGAAATGCGTTTGCATGTTATTAGTTATATAACTCGTTGGAACTAACCTCACTTTTCCAATTCGTTTATGCCCGATCAAGATACTTGATATTTCAGATACGCAGCTGTGTATAACAAGCATATATCTGCAGATTTGGTCTTCAGCTTCCACTCCAGGTAAATTCTTTGTTTTCTCATGATTACAACATTTAAAAGGCATGTGGATGGGTGCATGAATAGGAAAGATTTAGAGGGATGTGAGCCAAATGGTGGCAAATGGGACTAGATTTATTTTGAGTATCTGGTCAGCATGGATGAGTTGGACTGAAGGTTCTGTTTCCGTGGCTGTATGTCTCTCTGACTCTATGACTAAGTGAAATGTATAAATGTTCGTTGTCTTCACTTTTACTGTAACCTCAACCACTGCAGTAAGCATGCTCAAGGAGACCAAAGTAGGGTGTGTCTCCTGGCCATCACAGAGCCTAGCTGACAGAGTTCTCCCACTGATTCTCATTGACTGCAGTTTGGCTGGGGGTCCTTCATGCCTCACTCAGAGAAATTCTGCCTTCATGTCAAAGACAGTCACTGTCACCTCACTTATGGAGACCTTTCGTTCATGTTTGGACTAAAGCTGCGATGGGGTTAGAGGTTGAGTAGCTCTGGCTCTGGTGGAACCCAAACAAAGTGCCAGTGATCAGGTTGTTGTTGAGCAAATGCTTCTTGATAGCACTGTTGACAACACTTTCCATGTCTTTGCTGGTCAAGAGTCGATTGATAGGGAGATAATTGACCGGTTGGATTTGTCCTACTTTTTGTGAATAGGACATATCGGGTAATATTCCTCCTGCTGCTGCCTTAATAAATGAGCACTTAGAAAACAGTGGCAGAATCAGTATGTATTTACAAAAGGGATTGATGAGGTAGAACCAGTGGGCATGGGTTTGTTTGAACTTTGAGAAGACTTCCAACAAGTCCACTTAAAAGAATAGCATTTAAAATTAAAGCACATGGGATTGGGGATAGTTTATTAAGATGGATAAAAAATTGATTGGCAGACAGGAGACAAAAAGTATCAATAAACAGATCTTTTTCTGAATGGCAGGCAGTGACTAGTGGAGTAACACTGGTGCTTGCATCCTAGCTATTCACAATGTACAGTAATTATTTAAATCAGGGAGCTAAATATAACATCTCAAAATTTGCAGATGGCGAAGTGGGAGGATGAGTTGTGACGAGGATGCAGAGATGCTTCAGTGTGATTTGATAAGCTGAGTGAATGGGCAGATTAATGGTAGATGCGTATAGTTTGGTTAAATGTAAGGATATCCACTTTGGGAGTACAAACAGGAAGGCAGATTACTAACTGAATGACTATAAATTGAGAGAAGCAATGCCCAACAAGATGAAGGTGTTGTTGTATACCAGTCAATGAAGATAAGCATGTAGGTGCCGCAGGCAGTCAAGAAGGCTAGCAATAAGTTGGCTTTCTAGCGAGAACATTCAAGCACAGGACCAGGGTTGTCTTGCTTTTTAATTACACAGGACTTTATTGTGACCTCACCTGGAATATTGTGTACAGTTTTGGTATTTTTATCTGAGAAAGGATGTTCTTGCTGGAGTGTAGCGAACATTTTACCAGACTGATTTCTGGGATGGCATGACTGACTTACAAGATTGAATTGGTTCGGACTATTTTTAATGGAGTTCAGAAGAATGAGTGGTAGAACTCGTACAAAGTATAAAATTCTAACAGGACAAGGCAGGCAAAATGCAGGAATTATGTAGCCAATGACTGGGAAGTCTAGGACCAGGGTCACAGTCTATGGATACAGGGTGAATGATTTAAAATTGTGATAAGGAGAAATTTCTTCACACAGAGTGGTGAGCCTGTGGAATTTATTACCACAGAAAGCAGTTGAGGCCAAAATTGGGTCTGATTTCAAGAAGAGTTGGATATAGTACTTGGAGCTAAAGAGATCAAAGGCTAACGGGGAAAAAACAGGAACAGGCTAGTGATTTGGATGATCAGCCTTCATCATAACGAATAGTGGAGCAGGTTTGAAGGGCTGAATGGTCTATTCCTGCCCTTATTTTTAATTTTTCTATATTCCTCCTTTTCCCCACGTTAACCAATTCTGATTAAGTGGCACACTCCAATTAACTTTTTTTAACATACTGAAATTTTAATGCATGTAAGTTGCTGATCTGGTTCAGGATTGAGACCTGGATGAGACCACAATTTTGGATTTCAACCCTGGGAATGGCAATCCCAGCCCATGCTTCAAAGTTTCACACTCTGACTCATAAGCATTGTATTACAATATAGTTCTGGCAAAGCAGAAAGACAAAGCAATTTGCTAGAAATTCTTTGTGCCAAACTGTTTGTTGCTTCCTTGTTCATTTATAGCTTGTTGGATTTCTAGTCCATACCATTTGACTAGCCTCCTGATATGACTCAAAAGTGTAATTAGTTTCTTGTTTGGCTTCAGTTCCTTTTGCAAAAATTTACAAGGATAGGTGAGTTTCTTTAAAGAGTAACAAGTAATATACTTCATGTCACAGAGTCCTGTTAAGAAACTGCATCTCGGTTGACAGGCATGTGCAAATATTGACTGATGTTGAAGGTTATAGTGGTAAACTGGCCACTCGGCTCAGATTGCAGGAGTGGTTAAGAATGGCACTATTCACTTCTGTAATTTGAGGAGCAGCAGTTTATTACTATAGTCTCCTCTGCAGCTGGTATTTATTTTAGTAGAACACCACAGCTAAATTTAGTTTTTAACTTGGGTAAAGTGGTGTCTTGATTATGACTCATGCTTTACGATGTCAGTTTACGAGGCTCTTCAATGGTTCATTGACATGAGGAGGCACTGACAAATGCTATTTTCCTCCTTGTGGCAGTAATTCACTCAATCATATTAAGAATAATATACATTAGATGTGTGCCTATCGGTCTTCTCTATGTTGTCCCATCAACCACCAAGGTGTTCATCTGGGTCCTGTGCAACAGAATCTGTGAATGAACACAACTGTTGGCAAACTGGCACATACATAATTCTTGGCCTGAATCTTTGCTGTAGGCCATTCATGCCTGATGCCTCATCATGTGCAATCTGGCCTCAATCTGTGATGTAAGATACTGTGTCAGTATCCAAGTTGATTCTCCTGGTCCTTGAATGTTGCCCGACTGGCACCACACCACACTCTTCGACTCTGATCTCCAGCATCTGCAGTCCTCACTTTCTCCTAGCTATCTTTATGACTTGGCACTCCAAGCCCTAGTACTATTCTGGTTAATCTGCTTGCTCCCCAGTCTTCTATCCAACTCTGTATCCCAAAAATCACCTCACCCCTAAAGTCCAATATATCCTGCCTCAGGATGTTAATGTTTTGGAAGCAGTTCAGAGAATTTACTGGACTAATAAGCGATTGCCTTTTGAGGAAAGGCTAGGCCTCTAACTTCTGGAATTTAAGAGAATCAGAGATGACTTCATTGAAACATCTAAGATCCTGAGAGGATTTGATGGAGTGGACATTTCCTCTTGTGGGAAAATCTGGAACTTGGAGGTCATAATTTTTAAAACTAAGAGGGTGCCCATTTCAAACCAAGATGAGCAAAATTCTTTTTTCTCAGAGGGTGAGAGTATTTGGATTTCCGTTCCTCAAATGCAATGGAAGCAAAATCTTTTACAGTTTAAGGCAGAGGTAGATAGATCTTTGATTACCAAGGTGATGATACATTACCGGGATTAGGCAGGAATGGAGAATTGAGGTATCCGATCAGCCATGAATTTATTGAATGACAGAGCTGGCCTGAAGGGTTGAGTGGCCTCTTCTTGTTCCTTTTTTGTATGTTCATAGTCCTTGAGTTTGGTAAAATCTACAAGCAATGTCACTACCTCTCTTTTGTATTCCAGCCTCCTCTGAGAGAAAGATCAACATTCAATTAGCCTTTTTAATAATTCCACTCAATTATACTTCAATACTTAGACAGAGCAAAGGGATTTGACAGTCTGGTTCCTAGTTTCTCACCAAGCATAAGATGCTCTTCCTTACTTCGGGCCAGAGTAGGTTACCTCACATTGATCACTTGGAATTCCAGATGCCATAGTTTTTGCCCACTCACTTAATCTGAAAATATTTCTGGGAACTTCGTTCTGCTATCTGCTGCTTATGTGTCCCTACCTATTTAGAGTGATTTGCAAACTTGGACATACAATTCTACTTGCTCGAAATGTCGATTCTCCAGCTGCTGCCTGACCAGCTGTGACTTTCCAGCACCACACTGTTCGACTCTGATCTCCAGTATTTGCAGTCCTCACTTTCTCCCTCTACTTTCCTTCATCCAAGTTTAAATATTCTAAGCAGTGAGACTTCGGGGCAGAAGCTTGCATCACGGGTTGCTTCATGTCAACAACAACTTTGTGGATTTAGGAGGGGAGTAGGCCATTCGGCCATTTGAGCCTGCTGTACCATTCATGTTTAATGCAATTGTGGTCTCAACTCCACTTTCCTATCTGCTTTCCACAACCATTGATTCTCCTATCTATCAAACTCTATCTAACTCTACCTTGAATAAATACAATGACTCCACCTCCACAGCTGTCACTGGAAGATAATTATACATTCTAATAACCATTTGAGAGCGATAGAAAATTCTGATCTTTATTTTATAAGGGAAATATCTTATTCTTAAACAATGTTCCCTAGTTCTAGTCTTACCCCATCAGAGGAAACATCCTCTTGGTACCCACCTATCAGGCCCCTTAACCTTGTTATTTGTCACAATATGCAGGTGCTTGGTCATACCAGAGTCTAGGGATCTGTGAATTTGCAGTCCAGGAACTGGACCATAGACAGTCCTGCATGTTAAGTGCATCCAATCTGGAAATTACAGGTAGGTCAGTCAGAGTCCTGCGGAAGCATCAATCTCATGCGTAGGCCAACATTTACTGCACTGAGACAATTGTTTCTCAATAACACCTTTGCATCACCCCTCCTTATCTGTGTAAAGCAGCAAGAAGGAGTTGGCAAGTACCAGTTCTGACTTCAATGGTGAGAATGCTCAGCATCTAATTTACTTACAGCAGTTGGTAGAATAGGAAAGTCCATGTTACTGAGGCAAGCTTGCTAATAATACTTTAATGCATTAATGAGCAATATTTCCCTTGAATAGGCAATCCTCTGTTATCTAGCAAGAGTCTCATTTGATGCCTGGAACATGATAAAAAGATGCAGCAAGTTGCTCACAGCATCAAGATAGGCCTTGGCGAACTTTTCACATGATTCTGCCACATTTCCTCCTGTCGACGTGTTGTTCATATCCCTATAAGATTCTGCCCCTGGTTTGTTTCTGTCAGCCTTCTTAAATAATCAAGTGATGTCAGTTCACTCTCTACCCTAATACTCCCTGCAAATGATCACTGGAAGGAGAATAAACCAGCCCTAGGAGAGTTGATGTGAAAGAATTCTTTGAGAACAAATAACAGCTGTACGGTATTGACCATTTTTAACCCCAATATATTTGTTAGTCTGGTATATATTTGCATCAGCAAAATGCAATTTCCATTTCTGCTAAAGCTTGATTCCACGTAGAATATTTTTGGTTTCTTTACAATGCACTTGCTGCTGTAAATTCTGCAAATAATTGCAGTTAATGCACAATTATTCTGTGCTGGATTGCCTTAAAATGCTTTTCTGAAGAATTATAGAAAATTGTCACTTTTGGGTTTTCTCAATGTAGAAAATAACTTTTAAAAAAACCTTTATTTTTCCTCTTCTGTTTTGTTAATTGGCTTCATTTATTGATCCTTTAAAATTCAAAGCTTTACTTTTCTTAGCTTTCTGTAATTTTTATAGCTTGCTTTTAAATTTTTTTCCCCTAATTATGGTGAAAAGACTTAATATTTTCCCTTTGACTAAATGAAATGTTCTCCAAATTTTTGCCAAGTAATTTTGCCATTTCCAGTGTTGTAGCATGAATAATTACTGTCATTTTAATTTTCCACCCCACACATCTTCGGAATTGTTTCTGTAAAGCACATAAAGCATTTTCAAACAATAAGGAACATGTGAATTAGATGCAGTCAATTGAATCACTGCTTGCATACACATGAATGTTCCCTTCCCCCACAATTGCATGCCATAATTGTTAACACGGATTTGGCGTAATTCAGTGGTTCTTGGCATAAAAAGAGAACTGTAAAATTATGGTAGAATGATCACTTTGTCATGGAAACATTTTGGATACAAATTCATTCAGATCTGACATAATTTGCTCAGTTGGAGCAAGCGAACAGTTTTAAAACAATTGTTCCTCTATTTCGATATAATTCAAATAAACAAGCCAAGTGTAAACAGAGTTAAAGTCACAGCTTCAAAGTAAAAAAAATGCATATAACGTGTTGTTTCAGATCATTCCAGACTGAGAATAATGGAATCTAGTGAGTTGTTTCCTTGACTAAAATATGTTCACAATTAAAGATGACTAAAGTTTTCCTAAAGATATGAGGTGTGCTGACGGCCTGCATGCTTTTTTCCAACGTGATTGTGTAGCTCATACCTGAAAACCATCCTTCAAAGGCAGGTGCATTGCGGTGGTGATATGTTATCAGTTCATTCTGTTCATAGCGTAATTGAGATCATATTTGAGTACCCACATTTTCAATATGTCTGAACAAATCCCAACCATTCTTCCCAACCCATGAGTTTGGTTGTGCTGACTCAATGTTTGAATTATGCCAATTAAGCAAATTTGGATTCAACAAAGTAAACTTGGCCGAATGCAATATTTTGAAGTTAGCATATATCATTGACTCCATTCACACAAGAAGTCTTTTTTTTTGCCCAGTCAGTACAGAATTCCAATAAGATTAATCTGCGTAAATTCAGCTAGAGTTTAAAAGCACATTTTGGTGAATATAAGCAGTTTTTCTCAAAATAATTACTAAATTGAAGAGTTGGAGAAAGTATCCGAAACAAATACATTTCTATACAACAAAATAGTTAAGAAACTGCATATTTGGGATAATTACAGTAGTTAAGATGTTTAAAGGACTGTTCTTTGTCAATATGGAGTGATTGGGCAGCCTCAGTCTTGAGCAAAGCTAAGACAGGGATTTTCCAAAATTCTTCCAAAAAACATTGACTTGTTAAACTGCTAATTTTTTGCTAATCCTTTTACTATGAGGTTTATTGAGGTTCATTGAAACACAGTTTTAAGTTTTAGCATTGCTTTTTCATAAAAATTGTGTTTGCATCAGATATGGTTGATAATCCAATGATGTCACTTCAATGTTGTTTATGCTGTTGATGTTGGTATGCTTTCCTCTTTATATTCTGCTGATGGATATCTTTCACACTAGTTATTGAAAATCCACCTCTCATGAAAAGGAAATTTGGATAATTTTGAAAAGGAATTACATATATATTAAGTAATGGCGGTTAAACAAATTAAAGGAATGTACACCTGTATAAAATAATAGTTCTATATTTGCATTTAACTCTTCGTCTGAAAATTGCAGTTTATGTGTAACAAAGAGCTACTATATAACAGACTACTGCCTAATGTTGCAAGCTTTTCAAAGCTCCACTTTTATTAAAAAACACTTAGCTTATGTCTTTCAGACTATTATTTGTCATGATGGCTCAGTAGTTAGCACTGCTCCCTTACAGCACGAGGGTCCCAGGTTCGATTCCAGCCTCAGGTGACTGCCTGTGTGGAATTTGCACATTCTCGCCGTGTCTGCGTGGGTTTCCTCCGGTGCTCCGGTTTCCTGCCACAATCCAAAGATCTGCAGATCAGGTGAATTGGCTGTAGTAAATTGCCCATAGCATTAGGTGCATTAGACAGAGGGAAATGGGACTGGGTGGGTTACTCTTCGGACGGTCGGTATGGACTTGATGGGCCGAAAGGCCTGTTTCCACACTGTAGGGAATCTAATCTAATCTACATAAAAACATGTTTTATAGTATTCCTTTGTATTTAAAAGGTCTTGCATGTTTTTTCACTAGCAGTGTTTTAGCAGAAAATGATCCAGTTTAAGAATAAGGCCCTATGAGGAAGTCAAAAATGAGATTTTGATTTTTGTCTGCAAATATTTCCAACCCAGAATTTTATGAGTTTGAAAACCTATACTTATTTCTCCGTAGCACTGCACTAAAATTGCGTAACAGTTTTTTTCCTTGAGATATTTGAGGATTTGTTTCACAGTATTGAAAATCTTCAAATGGTAACATCATTGGGTTGTAATAGCTTAAAAGATAGAGAAGAAAATTCTACACATGTGTATTATTATGATGTTTTAGGCAGTAGTCCAATTTCTGTTTCATAAGCAATTCAAGATTGCCTCTTACAGTCTACTTATACCAGGCCTCTTTAAAAGGGCTACTGTTTTATCATCGTTTAGATTTATTCATTATCTTCAATAGATGAATAAAATTTTGAACTCGCTGAGAAATCAATTAAATGCAAACTTGAATTGATTATTTCTGTAGGGTTATTGAATGAGTCATCCACACTGGAAAAGATATTCTTAAGTCATGATTCTTAAGAAATCATTACATTATCCATTAGAAACCTTTCTCAATTTGAAAGGTTACATAACTCTCAAATTTGGAAAAAAAAAGTCTTTTTCATAAAATGCAAAAAATTGTTGCGTGTTTCTACACACATAAATCATAACACACCTGGTTTGCATTTAAACATTAAAGAAGAATGATCTCGGGATCTAGCATTTATAATATGGTAAAAGGATAACCATCCTCCATTCTTAGTCACGCACATAGACTGAAAGGCTAGACATTTATGTTTAAAAGTATTTCATCTCACTAATGCAGAACTATAGCTGGTATGTCATCCTGTAGATAATTATTCATCTTATGATCTAGATAATTAACATACAGGGCCAGATCTTGCAGTCAGTAATGAAGTTATGGTACTCACTATGCACCTTGTAGAAAGCTTTTCACAAATATTGCATGGATATCACTGCCTCGACATTAATTTTATTCTGGGACTATCTATGGAGGATCTCTGCATTAGTTATAAAATTAATCAAGTTAAGTAGCCAATCACGTCAAGGATTGCTCACACATAGTAAATTATTAAATAACAAGCAGATTTTATCATCCAGTTTTTATAATTTTACAGAAGTGAAAGAGAGGAGGACCTGAAAAATGAATATAGGGAGTTAGCTTGGAAGCTAGAAAGCAGGACGAACAGAGTAGTAATCTCAGGATTCCTACCGATGCCACGTGTTACTGAGGCTAGGAATAGAGAGTGAGTGCAGATGAACATATGGCTGCAGGGATGATGTAGGAGGGACTGCTTCAGGTATGTGGATCATTGGGATACCTTCTGGGGAAGGTGGAACTTCAACTGGACGGGCACCAATATCCTGGGCAGGAGGTTTGCTAGAGCTCTTCGGGAGGGTTTAACTAGGTTGGCGGGGGGAACGGGCAGAGGTGCGGTGGGAATCTTAGCTATGGATCAGATGATGGAGTAGGCAGCGAACATCCAGATTCAGATGTAGAGAGCCTGTAAGGAGGGATAGGCACTTAATAGGGCAAAGGTGCAGTCAGTGTGATAGGTTGAAATATTGGCCTATTTTACTGCAAGAAGTGTCAGGAATAAGGGTGATGAACTCAAAACATGGATCAGTACTTGGAACTATGATGTTTTAGTCATTACAGATTGGATATCACAGGGGCAGGAATGGTTGTTGGATGTTGCAGGGTTTAGATGTTTCAAAAGGAATGGTGGGGGAGTTGGAGATAAAAGAACTGGAGGAATGATATTACTAATCAGGTATAGTATCACAGCTGCAGAAAGGGAGATTGTCGAGGAAGGCTTGACTACAAACCACAGAATGGGTTGAAGTCAGAAACAGGAAAGGAGCAGTCACTTTATTGGGAGTTTTCTACAGGGCCCCCAATAACAACAGAGACACAGAGGAGCAGATTGGGAGGCAGATTTTGGAAATGTGCAGAAGTAACAGGGTTGTTGTCATGAGTGACTTTAGCTTCCCTAACACTGATTGGAAACTCCATAGTGCAAATAATTTGGATGGAGCAGTTTTTGTCAGGTGTATCCAGGAAGGATACTTGAAGCAATATGTCGATCGGCTGACTAGGGGGAGGCCATACTGGATTTGGTGCTTGGCAACGAATCAAGCCATGTGTCAGATCTCTTGGTGGTAGAGCATTTCGGTGACAGTGATCACAACTCCATGACCTCTACTATACTCGTGGAGAGGGCTAGGAGCAGACAGTATCAGAAGCTATTTAATTGGGCGAGGGGGAATTACAATGCAGGAACTGGGGCACCTAAATTGGGAATAGATGTTCTCAGGGAAATACACAACAGAAATGTGGAGGTTGTTTAAGAAGTATTTGCTGATAGTGCTGGACGTGTTTGTCCCACTGAGTCAAGGACGGGATGGTGAGTTGAAAGAACCTTGGGTGCCAAGGGATGTGGAATATCTAGTCAAGAGGAAGAAGGAAGCTTACTTAAGGTTGAGGAGGCACGGATCAGACAAGGCTTTAGAGGGTTACAAGGTCACCAGGAAGGAACTGAAGAATGGACTTAGGAAAGCTAGAAGGGGACATGAAAAAGCTTTCGCAGATGGGATTAGGGAAAACCCTAATGTGTTCTACACTTACGTGAGGAACAAGAGAATAGCCAGAGTGAGGGTAGGGCCAATCAGGGATAGTGGAGGGAACTTGCGTCTGGAGTCGGAGGAAGTAGGGGAAGTCCTTAAATACTTTGCTTCAATATTCACTACTGAGAGGGACCTTGACGTTTGTGAGGACAGCATGAAACAGACTGATATGTTGAATAGATTGATGTTAGGAAGGAAGATGTGCTGAAAATGTGGAAAAACACAAGGATAGATAAGTCCCCTGGGCCAGACAGAATTACTACAAGAAGTGAGGGATTGTTGCACCTTTGGCAATGATCTTTGCGTCCACACTGTCCACGAGAGGAGTGCCAGATGATTAGAGGTGGCAAATGTATGCCCTTATTCACGAAAGGGAACAGGGGTAATCCTGGGAATTACAGAACAGACAGTCTTATGTCAGTGGTGGGCAAAGTATTGGAGAGGATTCTGAGAGAGAGGATTTATGATTACTTGAAAAACCCCATACTTTGATTAGAGATAGTCAGCATGGCTAGTCAGAGGGGCAGGTCATACCTTACAAACCTTATTGAATTCTTTGAGGATGTGACAAAACACATTGATGAATGTAGATTTTAACAAGCATTTGATAAGGTTCCCCATTGTTGATGCATTCAGAAAGTAAGGAGACATGGGATATAAGGAAACCTGTCTGTATGGAGATAGAATTGGCTGTCCCATAGAAGACAGCGGGTGGTGGTCGATGGAAAGTATTCAGCCTGGAGCTCGGTGACCAGTGGTGTTCTGCAGGGATTGGTTCTGGGACCTCTGCTCTTTGTGATTTTTATAAATGACTTGGACAAGAAAGTGAAAGGGTGGTTAGTAAGTTTGCCAATGACATGAACGTTTGTGGAGTTGTGCATATTGTGGAGGGCTATTGTGGGTTGCAACGAGACATTGATGGGATGCAGAACTGGGCTAATAAGTGGCAGGTGGAGTTCAACCTGGAAAAGTGTGAAGTCATTCAGTTTGGTAGGTTGAATTTGAATGCAGAATACAGGGTTAAAGGCAGGATTCTTGGCAGTGTGGACGAACAGTGGGATCTTGGGGTCCATGTCCATTGATCCCTCAAAGTTACTCCCAAGTTGATAGGGTTGTTAAGAAGGCATCTGGTATGTTGGCTTTTATTAGCAGTGGGATTGCGTTTAAGAGCCACGAGGTTGTGCTGCAGATCTACGGTGTCCTGGTTAGACCACACTTGAAATATTGTGTTCAGTTCTGGTCGCCTCATTATGGGAAGGATGTGGAAGCTTTAGAGAGGGTGCAAAGGAGATTGTCAAGGATGCTGCCTGGATTGGATGGCTTGTCTCATGATTAAAGGGTGAGGGAGCTTGGGCTTTTCTCACTGGAGCGAAGAAGGATGAGAAGTGACTTAATGGAAATGTACAATGGAAATGAGAGGCATAGATAGAGTGGATAGCCAGAGACGTTTTCCCATGGCAGAAATGTTTATTACAAGGGGGCATAATTTTAAGGAAATTAGAGGAAGTTTTAGGGGAGATGTCAGAGGTAGGTTCTTTACTAGAGTGGTGGGTGCATGGAATGCACTGCCAGCAGTGGAGTCAGATATATTAAGGATATTTAAGTGATAGGTACATAGAAGTTAGTACAATGAAGGGTATCTAGGTTAATCTCCTTTTAGAGTAGGATAAAAGGCTGGCACAACATCAAGGGCTGAAGGGCCTGTATTGTGCTGTACCGTTCTATGTTCTATGCTGTATCACAACCAAACATTCCACACAAGAACCACACTCTGTGTAAAAACAAAAGTTGCACATCATGTCTTTTTTTAAAACTTTCTGCTTTCACTTAAAAATATGCCCCTAGTTTTGAACTCCCCCAATCTATGCAAAGGACCTTTGCTATTCATGATATCTAAGCCCCTCATGATTTAAAAGCCCCTACAGTCACCCTTAAACCTCCTATGCTCCAGTAAAAAAAAGTCCCAGCCTATCCAACAAAAACAGAAATTGCTGGCAAAGCTCAGCATTATTGGCAGCATCTGTGGAGAGAAATCAGACTTAACGTTTCAGATCAAGTGACCTTTCCTCAGTACTGGAAGCTCCCCCAGCCAATCCAGCCCATTTTTATATTTCAAACCCTCCATTCTCAGCAACATCCTGGTAAATCTTTTTTGAACCCTGTCCAATTTAATAATATCCTTCCTATAGCAGAGTGACCAGAACTGAACACACTACTCCAGAAGAGGCCTCACCAATGTCCTGTACAACGTCAGCAAGATGTCTCAACTGCGATACTCAATAGTCTGCCAATGAAGGCAAGTGGGCTATCTCCTTTTTTTAATTACCCTGTCTACCTGTAATGCAAATTTCAAAGATTTATATCCCTGAACCTCTAGGTCTCTGTGCTCTACAATGCTACTCAGGGCCCTATCATTAACTGCAAAAGTCCTGTCCTTGTTCATTTTACCAAAATGCAATATGTTGCATTTATCTGAATTAAACTCTGTCTGCCACTCCTTCGCCCATTAACCAAATTGATCAAGACTCTTTGTTATTGAGATTATTTCCGCATGGACTGGTTGGACTGAAGAATCTGTTTCTGTGCTTTATGACTCTATGGCTGGAAATAATATTCTTCATTGCCCACTATACCACCAATTTTGGTGTCTTCTAAAAACTTACTAATGATGCCTCCTATATGCTCATTCATTTCTTTTATATAAATGACAAACAAAACAGGATCCCTGTGGAACACCGCTGGTCACAAGTTTTCAGTCCGAAAAACAATGCAACCCACCCTCTGCCAATTTTGTATCCAATTGACAAGTTCACCCTGAATCCCATGTGATATAACTTTACTGATTAGTCTACCGTGTAGAAACTTGCCAAAGGCTATGCTAAAGTCCGTATAAACAATATCTGCCACTGTGCCCTCATCAATCTTTTTGGTTGCTTCCTCAAAAAACTCAATCAAGTTTGTGAGACACAATTTCCCTTGTACAAAATCATGCAGACTATCTCTAATCAGTCCTTGCCTCTCCAAATGCATGTAAATCCCATCTTTCAGAATCACTTCCATCAACTTACCAATCACTGAAATCAAACTCTCGGCTCTGTCATTCACAGGTTTCTCCTTACAGCCTTTTTACAGTAAAGCACAACATTAGCCACCCTTCAGTCCTCCAGAACTCACCCAGCATTATAGATTAGATTAGACTACTTACAGTGTGGAAGCAGGCCCTTCAGTCCAACAAGTTCACACTGACCCGCCGAAGCACAACCCACCCAGACCCATTCCCCTATATTTACCCCTTCACATAACACTACGGGCAATTTAGCATGGCCAATTCACCTAACCTGCACATTTTTGGACTGTGGGAGGAAACCGGAGCACCCGGAGAAAACCCACGCAGACACGGGGAGAATGTGCAAACTCCACATTTGCCTGAGGTGCCTGAGAAATCAGACTTAACGTTTCAGATCAAGTGACCTTTCCTCAGTACTGGAAGCCTGAGGCGGGAATTGAATCCAGGTCTCTGGCACTGTGAGGCAGCAGTGCTAACCACTGTGGCACTGTGCCACCCAATAACCACTATGCCACCGTGCTGCCCAGATGATATACATAGTTCTGCTAGGGGCCCGACAATTTATTTCCTAACTTCCAACAACGTCCTGCGATACACTTGATCAGGTCCTAGAGATTTATCCAACTTTTTGTTTTTTAAGACCTCTAGCACTCCTCTTCTGTAATGTGAACTGCTTTCAAAACATCAATACTTACTTCCCTGATTTCTCTAGCCTCCAACTTTCACCTGCTCAGACCAGTACCAACGTTTCCCTCCCATATCAGTTTCCAGCCATGTCTTCAATCACACAGTTCTTCTGTTTCTATGCTCAATGGCATGGGGACTTGGGAGTAATTTTGAGATTACTGCTTTGAAAGTCTTGTTTTTCAACCTAAGCTGCAGTGTGACCACCCCTCTAAACATGCTATCCATGTAAACTTCTGCCTCTTACTGCACAGCAATGCCTCCAGCTACTGCTCAAGTTCCTAAATCTAAAGTTCAAACTTGTGCAGATAGAAACACTGCACCAAGTGCAATTGTCTGCACATGTCCACAGAGTGCTCAAAGGCATGCAACTAGTGAGATTCTCTGGTTATGTCAAATTGCTTGAAGCTGAGGACAATTAGCAATGATTCTGGAAAAATGAAGTGGCAAACTGAACTCTCTCAATCAATGCAGTTCTGTGCCCCTTAGCTTTAAAGAAAACGGTTAACTTCTGATTGAAGTCTAGCAAACTATTCTGGAAGTTAGCAGGTGAGATGTTGACTAAGGACAGGTGTGATGTTGCCTCATTTCAATAGCTTGCAAATAGTCCATGTTCATGTAGGAAGATCAAATACAGAAGGTATCGTGACTGGGTCAAAATCCTGGAACTCCCTTTGCCAGAGCACTTTGGTGTACCGACCCTCTGCAACAGGGGTACAACAGTTCAAGAGGGAGGTAATTAAGGATGTGCAATAAATGCTGGCTTGGTAAGTGACACCTACATCCCATGAATAAATAAAAATTACTTATTGATCATCCATTTGTTAATGCTGAAAGACTCTATTTTACAATTAGTGTTTGCATCCCTATGTTTCAGGTAAACATCAGTGATGATTTAGAATTTGAGTATTTTACATCTGTTAATTATCACAATGACATGGCACTTCAATACTACGTTTCACAAATTTCGGAACTGTTTCTTTTTTCATATACCAACCACGAAGCCCATATTTCTTGAGTGAATGTGTATGCTAAGGGTTTGTTCCAGACCTTTTAAAAAGATGTATTGGTACATTTAGAACATAGAACATTACAGCGCAGTACAGGGCCTTTGGCCCTCGATGTTGCGCTGACCTGTCATACCAATCTGAAGCCCATCTAACCTACACTATTCCATGTACGTCCATATGTTTGTCCAATGACGACTTAAATGCACTTAAAGTTGGTGAATCTACTACCGTTGCAGGCAAAGCATTCCATACGCCTACTACTCTCTGAGTAAAGAAACTACCTCTGACATCTGTCCTATATC
>NC_057728.1:30612208-30615042 GCF_004010195.1 Chiloscyllium plagiosum | reverse complement strand
CATTAAACTCCATTTGCCACCTCTCAGCTCAGCTCTGCAGCTTCTCTATGTCTCTCTGTAACCTACTACATCCTTCGTCACTATCCTCAACTCCACCAACCTTCGTGTCGTCTGCAAATTTACTAACCCACCCTTTGAAGCCCTCATCCAGGTCGTTTATAAAAATGCCGAACAGCAGTGGACCCTTGCGGTACACCACTAGTAACTGGACTCCAGGATGAAGGTTTCCCATCAACCACCACCCTCTGTCTTCTTTCAGCAAGCCAATTACTGATCTAAACTGCTATATCTCCCACAATCCCATTCCTCCGTATTTTGTACAATAGCCTACTGTGGGGAACCTTATTGAACATCTTGCTGAAATCCATATATACCACATCAACCGGTTTATTCTCATCTACCTGTTTGGTCACCTTCTCAAAGAACTCAATAAGGTTTTTGAGGCACAACCTACCCTTCACAAAACCGTGCTGACTATCCCTAATGAAATTATTATTTTCTAGATGATTATAAATCCTATCTCTTATAACCTTTTCCAACACTTTTTACCAACAACTGAAGTAAAGCTCACTGGTCTATAATTACCAGGGTTGTCTCTACTCCCCTTCTTGAACATGGAACCACATTTGCTATCCTCCAGTCTATTCCTGTAGACAATGACGACTTAAAGATCAATGTCAAAGGCTCGGCAATCATCCTCCCCGGCTTCTCAGAGGATCCTAGGATAAATCCCATCCAGCCCAGGGGACTTGTCTATTTTTACACTCTGCAGGATTTCTAATACCTCTTCCTTGTGAACCTCAATCCCACCTAGTCTTGTAGCCTGTATCTCAGTATTCTCCTCGACAACATTGTCGTTTTCTAGAGTGAATACTGTTGAAAAATATTCATTTAGTGCTTCCCCTATCTCCTCTGACTCCACACACAACTTCCCACTACTATCTTATTCTCGTCATTCTTTTATTCCTTAATCTTATTCTCGTCATTCTTTTATTCCTTATATACCTATAGAAAGCCTTAGGGTTTATCCTCATCCTATCCACCAACAACTTCTCATGTCTCCTCCTGGCTCTTCTGAGCTCTCTCTTTAGGTATTTCCTGGCTACCTTGTATTTCTCAAGCGCTCTAACTGAGCCTTCATATCTCATCCTAACATAAACCTTCTTCTTCCTCTTGACCAGAGATTCCACTTCCTTCATAAACCACGGCTCCCGCACTCTACAGCTTCCTCCCTGCCTGACAGGTACATACTTATCTAGGACACTTTTAAGGTTGAGAATAGTTTATTATAATTTGAGTTAATCTCTATTTATGATTATAATTTTAATTACTTTTTTTATTTACTTGTGGGTTATGGGCATCACTGGTTGGCTAGCATTTACTGCCTGTCCCTGCTGGCCCTAGAGAAGGTGGTAGTGAGCTACCTTTTTTGAACTGCTGCAGTCCACATGTTATTGGTAGACTCGCAATGACCTGGGGGGGGGGGAATTCCAGGATATCGACCCAGTGACAGTGAAGGAATGGTGATGTATTTTGAAGTCAGGATGATGAGTGGCTTGGAGGGGAACTTGCAGGTGGTTATGTTCCTATGCATGTGCTGCCTTTATCCTTCTAGATGGAAGTGGTTGTGGGTTTGGAAGGTGCTGTCTAAGGACCATTGGTGAATTTCTACAGTGCATCTTGTAAATAGTACACACAGCTGCTACTGAGCGACAGTGGTGGAGGGAGTGGATGCTTGTGGATGTGGTGCCAATCAAGTGAGCTGCTTTTGTCCTGGATGGTCTCAAACGTCTTGAGTGTTGTTGGAGCTGCACCCATCCAGGCAAATGGGGAGTATTCCATCACATTCCTGACTTGTGCATTGTAAATAATGGACAAATTTTGTGGAATCAGGAGATGAATAACTTGCTGCAGTATTCCTTGTCTCTGACCTGTAGCAACTATGTTTATGTGGCAACTTCAGGTGAATGTCTGGTCAATGGTAAGTCCAGGGATGTTGCTAGTGGGGAATTCAGTGATGGTAAGACCATTGAATGTCATGGGGCAATTATTAAATTGTCTAATATTGGAGATTGGCGGGGGAGGCGGTCATTGCCTGGTATTTGTCTGGTATGAATGTTACTTGCCACAAGTTGGCTCAAGCCTGGATATTACCCAGACCTTGTTGCATTTCAACATAGACTGCATTAGTGCCGCAAATGGTACTTAACATTGTGCAATCATTGGTTAAAATCCCCACTTCAGACCTTATGATGGAGGGAAGGTCTTCGTTAAAGCAGTGAGCTCACTAGGGCATAAAACACTACCCTGAGGAATGCCTGCAGAAATGACCTGGAGCTGAGATAATTGACTTCTAACAACTACAACCATCTTCCCATATGCCAGGAATGACTCCAACCAGCGAACAATTTGCTCCTGATCTCCATTGATTTAACTTATGGTAGGGCTCCTTGATGCCACATTTAGTCGAATATGGCCATGATGTCAAAGGTTGTCATTCACTTCATCTCTAGAATTCAGCTGTTTCTTGCATGTTTGAACCAAGGCTGTAATGAGGTCAGGAGTTGATGATAGGCAGTTTGATTTCAACCAGGGCCAATCACTAAGCAGGTTATTAACGAGCAGATGGTGCTTGATAGCACTTTGATGACACCTACCGTTATTTTACTGATAATCAAGAGTAGACAAATAGGATGGTAATTGACTGGTTGGATTTGTGTACAGGCCACACCTGGGCAAATTTCCATATTGAGCTGAAAATGTGTTGCTGGAAAAACGCAGCAGGTCAGGCAGCATCCAAGGAACAGGAGAATTGACGTTTCGGGCATAAGCCC
>NC_057728.1:30603188-30610055 GCF_004010195.1 Chiloscyllium plagiosum | reverse complement strand
GGGGGAGTGGGGGTGGGGGTGGGCGTGGGGGGGGGGATGGAGAGCGGCATAGGGGTGGAGTTGGGTGTGGTAACAGAGATCGGTGTGGTGTCAAGTATATGCCAAAGTTGTAATTTTCTCAGAATGGGAAATAATTTTGAAATACGAAATTTTGAATACTGCTATTTTTACACAAACTTATGCTGGGACATTTCGATTGTGGTTCACAAATTGAACCAATCTGCATGCAGGAGTCCCAAGGAGTCGACCATATCAGGCACCATCTTGCATCCATTCATAAATCATATTTCACAGAGATTCTTTTGGAATGTGCTGATAATGAAATATTGTAAGATGTCTATCAGAATTTTGTAAAAATAGTTATAATTACAAATAAGATTATGCAGTCCTGTTTTAACATGTTCATATAATTCTTTAATGGGATGTGAGTATTATTGGTGTGGCCAGAATATTTTGGTCATCCCTAATCACCCTTGACAAGGTGGTAGAGAAACTACCTTCTTGAGTCCGTGCAGTTCATTTTGTGGACCTTCAAATCTGTTAGGATGTGAGATCCAGAATTTTGACACACCTGACAACCCAACAAATATGTGCAGTAAACATATGTAACTGAGTCTTCCCAGAAACAGCTGTGTTATGCTTGGTGAGTTTCTCTTCCACCATCCTAAATTGCCTCATTGCCTATGCACCACACCTCTATGGCTCATCGTACTCTCCCACTCACCAGGTGGAAATACTCGCCACTGTTGGGACCTAGATTAGAGTGGTGCTGGAAAAGCCTCTGCACTGCTGGGACCTCCCAGAATTCCTAGTGTTGGCATCATCTTTAAAAGGAGAAAGTGAGGGCTGCAGATGCTGGAGATCAGAGCCGAAAATATGTTGCTGGAAAAGCGCAGCAGGTCAGGCAGCATCCAAGGAACAGGAGAATCGACGTTTCGGGCATAAGCCCTTCTTCAGGAATGAGGAAAGTGTGTCCAGCAGGCTTAGATAAAAGGTAGGGTGGAGGGGCTTGGGGGAGGGGCTTTGGAAATGCGATCTGAGTTCATCCCTTGTGGTTGGAGGGTTCCTAGGCAGAAGATGAGGCGCTCTTCCTCCATCCGTCGTGTTGCCATGGTCTGGCAATGGAGGAGTCCAAGGACCTGCATGTCCTTGGTGGAGTGGGAGGGGGAGGTAAAGTGTTGGGCTATGGGATGGTTGGGTTGGTTGGTCCGGGTGTCCCAGAGGTGTTCTCTGAAATGTTCCGTCTGCTGGACATACTTTCCTCATTCCTGAAGAAGGGCTTATGCCCGAAACGTCGATTCTCCTGTTCCTTGGATGCTGCCTGACCTGCTGCGCCTTTCCAGCAACACATTTTCAGCTCTGATCTCCATCATCTTTAAAACCCAATCATGCACCTGGTTCAGTGCTGGCAGTCCACATTTGCTCAGCACAGTCCTAGTCAATTGCACTAGAGGATAACTGGCACCCCACTTCATTGATGGACACATGCAGGTTCTGGTAAACAAGAGGGTGTATGGAGTTGCTGGCCTTGGAGTGAGCCCAGAATGGTTGATGGAGATCAAAGGAGCAAGTTGCCATGTTAATGCTCTGACGTTTATGTTGAACATTGCTGTTGTCTAGTTTCTCTGGACACAACATATCAATGAGGTGTGATGACATAATAGCAAGGGATAATAATACATGCTCCTGAATTGAAATAAGACTCTTGTCACTCACTAGCAAGAAGCTTGTTTTGTCATTTAACACTTGGTTTGTATGGGACATTTTGCTCTTAATATTGGGAACTTCTTGATTGCTGATCCTACATAATTCTCCTAATTTTCTTGTCAAGCCCATAGCATTCAATGACTGGGAGAATTCTGCCCACTGGGCTAAATTGTGTGCATTTCCAAGGTCAAATATTTTTAACAATAAGCTGCTAATGCAGGTTTCCAAGCTAAAAGTGGCTACACTTGTATTATTTTTATTATATTGTTTAAATATAAGGCTATCAAGTGTAGGGCAGCAATGGTTCACTTGCACCTTTTTTCCTGCTCCTAAAATTGAAGCATGCAAAATAATCATGCAGTATTTAGTTAGCAGTAGCATGGATATACTGTTATAGGACCTATTTTTCTACTGCACAGAAATATGGTTTAATGCCTCTTGTGTTTTGTGATTTAAGATCACAAACTGCTTGAAAAATACAAGCCACTTGCATGACCTTGGACTCAAAGTAGCCCTTAAAGTTGTGTGACACTGTCTCTACTCTGCTTACAAAATCATTGAACATAGAACAGTACAGCACAGGAACAGAACCTTTGACATACCATGTCAGTGCCGAACATGATGCTATTCTAAACTGATCCCATCTGCCTGCACGCGATCAATCTCCCTTTATTCCCTGCCCGTTCATGTGTCTTTAAAATAATGATGGAAAAGGGATAGGCCAGATCTAAATGTTGAAGTTCAAATTGGAGAAAAGCCAATTTTGATGGTATTAGGCAAGAACTTTCGAAAGCTGATTGGGGGCAAATGTTCACAGGTAAAGGGATGGCTGGAAAATGGGAATCCTTCAGAAATGAGATAACAAGAATCCAGAAAAAGTATATTCCTGCCAGAGTGAAAGGAAAGGCTGGTAGGTATAGGGAATGCTGGATGACTAAAGAAATTGAGGGTATGGTTAAAATAAAAGGAAGCATATGTAAGGTATAGACAGGATAGATCGAGTGATTCCTTAGAAGAGTACAAAGGAAGTAGGATTATGCTTAAGAGGGAAATCAGGAGGGCAAAAAGGCGACATGAGATAGCTTTGGCAAATAGAATTAGGGAGAATCCAAAGAGTTTTTACAAATACATTAAGGACAAAAGGGTAATTAGGGAGAGAATAGGGCCCCTCAAAGATCAGCAAGGCGGCCTTTGTGTGGAGTCACAGAAAATGGGGGAGATACTAAATGAGTATTTTGCATCAGTGGTAAAAACAATGACTGCAGATGCTGGAAACCAGATTTTGGAAACCAGATTCTGGATCAGTGGTGCTGGAAGAGCACAGCAATTCAGGCAGCATCCGAGGACAGGCAAAAGGGCTTTTGCCCGAAACGTCGATTTTGCCTGTCCTCGGATGCTGCCTGAATTGCTGTGCTCTTCCAGCACCACTGATCCAGAGTATTTTGCATGAGTATTTACGGTGGAAAGGGATATGGAAGATATAGACTGTAAATAGATGGTGACAACTTGCAAAATGTCCAGATTACAGAGGAGGAAGTGCTGGATGTTTTGAAATGGGTAAAGGTGGATAAATCCCCAGGGCCTGATGAGGTGTACCCCAGAACTCTGTGGGAAGCTAGAGAAGTGATTGCTGGGCCTCTTGCTGAGATTTTTGTAGCATTGATAGTCACAGGTGAGGTGCGGAAGACTGGAAGTTGGCTAACATGGTGCCACGATTTAAGAAAGGTGATAAGGACAAGCCAGGGAAGTATAGACCAGTGAGCCTGATGTTGATGGTGAGCAAGTTGTTGGAGGGAATTCTGAGGGACAGGATGTACATGTATTTGGAAAGGCAAGGACTGATTAGGGATAGTCAACATGGCTTTGTGTATGGGAAATCATGTCTCACAAGCTTGATTGAGTTTTTTGAAGAATTAACAAAGAGGATTGATGAGGGCAGAATGGTAGGTGTGAGCTATATGGACTTCAGTAAGGCGTTCGACAAGGTTCCCCATGGGAGACTGATTAGCAAGGTTAGATCTCATGGAATACAGGGAGAACTAGCCATTTGGATATAGAACTGGCTCAAAGGTAGAAGACGAAGGGTGGTGGTGGAGGGTTGTTTTTCAGACTGGAGGCTTGTGACCAGTGGAGTGCCACAAGGATCGGTGCTGGGTCCTCTATTTTTTGCCATTTACATAAATGATTTGAATGCAAGCATAAGAGGTACAGTTGGTAAGTTTGCAGATGACACCAAAATTGGAGGTATAGGGACAGTGAAGAGGGTTACCTCAGATTACAAAAGGATCTTGACCAGATCAGTCAATGGGTTGAGAAGTGGCAGATGGAGTTTAATTCAGGTAAATGTGAGGTGCTGCATTTTGGGAAAGCAAATCTTAGCAAGACTAATACACTTAATGGTAAGGTGCTAGAGAGTGTTGCTGAACAAAGAGACCTTGGAGTGCAGGTTCATAGCTCCTTGAAAGTGGAGTCGCAGGTAGTTGGATAGTGAAGAAGACATTTGGTGT
This sequence comes from Chiloscyllium plagiosum, assembly GCF_004010195.1. Classification (NCBI taxonomy): domain Eukaryota; kingdom Metazoa; phylum Chordata; class Chondrichthyes; order Orectolobiformes; family Hemiscylliidae; genus Chiloscyllium; species Chiloscyllium plagiosum. The sequence continues at coordinate 30,605,841 of NC_057728.1, read as the reverse complement.
GCTTTCCTTTCTTGGTCAGAGTATTGAGTACAGGAGTTGGGAGGTCATGCTGTGGCTATACTGGACATTGGTTAGGCCACTGTTGGAATATTGCATACAATTCTGGTTTTCTTCCTATCGGAAAGATGTTGTGAAAGCTGAAAGGGTTCAGAAAAGATTTACAAGGATGTTGCCAAGATTGGAGGATTTGAGCTATAGGGAGAGGCTGAACAGGCTGCGGCTGTTTTCCCTGGAGCGTCGGAGGCTGAGGGGTGGCCTTATAGAGGTTTACAAAATTATGAGGGGCATGGATAGGGTAACTAGGCAAAGTCTTTTCCCTGCGGTTAAGGAGTCCAGAACTAGAGGGCATAGGTTTAGGCTGAGAGGTGAAAGATATAAAAGAGACCTAACGGGCAGCTTTTTCACACAGAGGGTGGAACGGGTATGGAATGAGCTGGCACAGGAAGTGGTGGAGGCTGGTACAATAGCAACATTTAAGAGGTATTTGGATGGGTATATGAATAGGAAGCATTTGGAGGGATATGGGCCGGGTGCTGGCAGGTCGGACTAGGTTGGGTTGGGATATCTGGTCGAAATGGATGGGTTGGACCGAAGGGTCTGTTACCATGCTGTACATCTCTATGACTCTCCTTAAATGCTTCTTAAATGTTGCTGTTACATCTGCTTATACCACCTTTCCTGGCAGCGCATTCCAGGCACCTACTACCCTCTAGGTAAAAGAAACTTTCCTTGCACATCTCCTTTAAACTTTTCCCCTCTCACCAGAAACTCATACCCTGTAATATTTGACATTTCTACGCTGAGCAAGAAATTCTGACCACCATATCGATGCCACTCATAAATTTATATCCTTCTGTCAAATCACACCTCAGCTTCTGACACACTAATGAAAACAATCCGAGTTTGTCCAACCCCTCCTTATGGCTAATACACTCCAATCCAGGCAACATCCTGGTAAACCTCTTCTGCACCTCTCCAAAACTTCCACATTCTTCATATAGTGTGGTGATCAGAACTGTGCACAGTACTCCAAATGTAGCCTGTCTAAAATCTTATACAGTTGCAACATGACTTGCCAACCTTTTAACTCAATGCCTGACCGATGAAGGCAAGCATGCCATGTCCCTTCTTTATCGCCATATCCACTTGTGTTGACATTTTAGGGAACTATGGACTTGGACCTCAAGATCTCTGTATATCAATGCTCCTAAGGGTGCAGCCATTTATAGTATACTTTCATCATGCATTTAACCTCCCAAAATGCATCAGCTCTCATTTATCTGGATTAAAGTAATACTAACCCTAATCCATCTGCCATTTCTCTGTCCGCTTGCCAGCTAATCTATATCCTGCTGCATCCTTTAATATCCTCTGTATCTACAACTCCACCAATGTTCATGTAATTTGCAAATTTACTAATCAGGCTATCGGTATTTCTTATGCATCTTATTTCTGCTTTCTGGAAACGTAGTGCATTTAGCAGACAGGAATGAAAGTGGAATAAGAACGTATCTTATTTATTGAACATGGACTAATTTGGAGGAGAGTGACTTTTAATTTCAGCATATAGAAGAGATAATGAGAAGTGAAAAGTGCAGTTGGAGGCTTATGCAAACTCAAATAGTCTTTTGCTTGTCTTTTCTTCTTCAAAAGGGCTTTTGATTAATTAATGACAGTTTCATGGTCACTACTATTGAGAATAGCTTCTCCCTAATGGTCCACCATTGATCCTTTAAATCCATTAAAACTTCAAATTTTTCCAAGACATTAGACAAGAAAGATTTTCATTTCAATAAAGTATGGAACAGAAGCATTTCAAAATCACCTGTCTTTAATCTGACTGGGCAACCGTTCTAAACTTAGAGGTTTCAGCAAACAGAGCAGAAAATAGGCTCAAAGAATTCTGGCACTTCCAAAATAGGAGGAGTCCAAATGGGTAATTTTTCTCTTTTTCATTGTTCTCATAATTAATCACGCTAACATTTAAAAATACAGAGAAAATTAGCTTTGCCTTTTACAGGTTATCTTACTGCAATGTATGGGTGGGTTGCGCTTCGGCGGGTCGGTGTGGACTTGTTGGGCCGAAGGGCCTGTTTCCACAGTGTAATCTAATCTAATCTAATCTAATGTAGTATTTGTTGTAAAAATAGCAAACCGCCCATCAGTAAATTATTAATGCCAATCCTGCGTCTTGCAAAGATATATTCTGTTAAAAATCACAACACCAGGTTATAGTCCAACAGGTTTAATTGGAAGCACACTAGCTTTCAGAGCGACGCTCCTTCATCAGGAGGGCTCGATCGTAACACAGAATTTATAGCAAAAATTTGCAGTGTGATGTAACTGAAATTATACATTGAAGAATGGATTGTCTGTTAAGCCTTTCATCTGTTAGAATACAGTGATAGTTTCACTTCTTTCATGTGTAAATCACAAAACCCTTTTTTTAAAAGTTGCATTCTCGGGTTAGCTGTTAACAATGGCGATAGCTAGACAATATGTTGAAGGTGTTAGCCGCCTGTCTATGACCTGATGTTTAGATTGATTCTAATCTAAAAAGTGAGATAAGGGTTTTACATAAATTCATGCAGTTTTTGAGCTCAGAGTTCGACATGAATCTATGTGGTTTTTGAGCAAAGTGCAATGTAACTCT
>NC_057728.1:30576911-30595455 GCF_004010195.1 Chiloscyllium plagiosum | reverse complement strand
CCCCCCCCCCCCCCTCCTCTAGCTTATCTCTCCATGTTTCAGGCTCTCTGCCTTTATTCCTGATGGAGGGCTTTTGCCCGAAACGTCGATTTTGCCTGTCCTCGGATGCTGCCTGAATTGCTGTGCTCTTCCAGCACCACTGATCCAGAATCTGGTTTCCAGCATCTGCAGTCATTGTTTTTACCTCGTTGATTTTAACCCTACTGCGAATCCTCTTGCAAGGATGCCTGCCTTGAAGAAGTTTTCCTCTTCTCTCTACAAGAATCTCAGGGAGTCTCTCTCTCATTGCAACTCCCAGGTCATTTCCTCAGACTCTATGCCACTCTCTCCCCACCCCTACCCTCCTCTAGCTTATCTCTCCATGCTTCAGGCTCTCTGCCTTTATTCCTGATGAAGGGCTTTTGCCCGAAACGTCGATTTTGCCTGTCCTCGGATGCTGCCTGAATTGCTGTGCTCTTCCAGCACCACTAATCCAGAATCATCTTAATTGGGCAAGAATGGAGCGGGCCAAATAGACTTAAGCAACAGTTGACAGGAAACCTGTAGCTGAACAATAGGCTATCAGTAAAGAAGAAATGGTTTAGGCACAGGCAAGGTATATTTCCTCAAAGGTCAAACATTCCAAGATCACCATGGATGAAAAACGAGATGTAAATTATGATATAGAAGGAAATGTGTTCTTATGACATGTGTAAGGAGGAAAATACAATTGAAAACCAACTGGAATTTGGAAGGGCGGAAACAACACAAATAAGAGAAGGAAATTGATTATGAAGAACTTATCAGGTAACATAAAAGGAGATTCCAAAGTATTTTTATAAATACTGAAATATTTAAAGGATAGTATAGGGGGGAATAAGGCCCATTATTGACCAAAAGTCAGGTTTGATTGAAGCATTCAAGAGGACATTCGATAATTATTTGAATAAAAATAATGTGCCCTGTTATGGAGAAAAGGAAAATGGCATGAAGTCATAATGCTGATTTGCACCCCCTGTGTCAAAACGATGGGTTGAATGGCCTCTTTCTGTACTGTATCAACTCTGTCATTCTGTGAATTTGCAATTGAGGAAAAAGGAAGACATACCAGAAGTGCTGGTGTGGAAGTTTACATCAAAACAGATGCACGAAAGCTAGAGAAACTCAGAGAATGGAATGGAGTCCTTTCAGGAAGCAGGGTGTGAGAGTGTGTTAGGGAGGTAATTGTAGGAATCAGTGGACTTACAGTGAATATTCATTAATTGCCTATCTGTAGAAATGGAAATAGGAAAAAAGGAAGAGGAGAGGAAAGATTAAGGATTTTATGGATTTGAGAGAAGAATAGAAATTGGAAACAAAATTGATTCAATTTTTCATGTGACGTGGGACAGAAACCATTCCAGTGCAATTCCTGTAAAAGCAGGTGAGGGAGAGGCCGCCTGATTAGATCAGCAGCAAAATCCATGATCATAATTGTTTTGCAAACAACTGTAGTTAACCAAGTTTAACCATTGAGATACCAATAGATAATTTGTGCCTGATGGCTAGTGTTTTCTTTTGGAGCTATCTGATGAGCATTAACATTTCACAGTGTCAATTTAATTTGCATACCATGTCTGACCTTTCACACAAATGATCCAAACACACTGTGACCATACAAACAGTAAATCTTTACTTGCAATGGGTGGTGTCACAGTAGTGCAGACATTTTTTTAAAATATCACAGAGAGAAAGAGAGCTCTGTTTGGTTTCAGCAAATGGAAGATCAGCCAATCTTTAAATGGTAAACACTGGTACAATTGCTGCCATTTATGAGTGGTAAAATTTGTTTGGATGTATCCCTAGGATAGTTACAATATTCAGATTTTTCTTGCAATTTTTCTGTAAGTGATCGAAAAGCAGTTCTCAAAAACAGATTTTTTTTTCTCTCAGTTCAGAGCTAATCTATTTTCTATTCTCTACTCAGAGGTGCATTGTGAAAGGCATAATAATTACCCTTCTTACACGAATATTTGCTGGATTTAACTTAGTCTGAAGCATACTATCAAACTTGTCTAAATTGGCATGCATTTCCTTTGACTATCAAGCTAGTGTGTAATGAGTAGCAAAACAGGACTCATGTAGTGCAGTGGCAGTGTCCCTGCCTCTCAAACAGGAGGTCCGGGTTCAAGTCCAATCCATTTCAGAGATGTGTCACAGCATGCCTGAACAGGTTGATTATAAATAGCTATAATGGACAGTCAAATGTGAGACCACCCCTGTCAAAGTTGAATTTTACCCCTTTGATTTTTTTTTTTACAGATTAAGGTGATTGATTGTTTTTAGCTTGCAATTAAATCAGAATAACATGCATAAAATTTGATAATTATACATAAGTTACGTATGCATACCTAAATATGTTATAGGTAAGTCTGTGTAATGTCTCCTGAGGAGGTAGCTTCGCATCTGTGCCTGGCAGGAAACGTTATAGAAACATATTCTTCAAGGATATTGGTTACATTTTATGCACCTGGATGCTTGCAGGCATAATCTGGGGACATTAGTCATATCAATCAGTCAGCACTTCATTGCTGCATTAACCAGATTATGGATGCTCTGTTCAGACAAATTTCTGTTTTCATTCAGTTTCACATGAATCTTCCTATTGGCTGGATTCATACGGTACAAGGTGTCATTTATGCTATCTGTATGATTACAAAAGCCCCTTTGAAAACTGCATGAAATTCAACAAAAAAAGGTTTTCATTCTTTGAATGTTCAGTAAGCAATTGATCCTCACAATCTTAAGGCATATTAATATAAGACTCCCAAGACTAACTGTAATTCAGTTACTTTCAGGAAATCAGGCAAAGGTTCTGAGCAACAGTCCTACAAACAGACTAAGGACCTTAAAAGGATCTCTTTGTTGACTTAATGAAGATTTTTGATCATTAAATTAGCATGGCTAATGGAAGGTTCCAGACAAATGTGGCTGCCCTGAAAAGATGATTGTGTCATTTACTTGTTTCACAATGGCTGGATGGCCAGTGTGACACAAAACGGTTCATCATCTATGTCTTCCCTGTCGCTAACAATGTGAAACAAGGCTTGTACTTGCTCCAGCTCTGTTTGCTTATATCTCTTGGCTCCTGAGTATGCACTCAAATAGCTTGACTCAGGAGTATGCAGGCGAAAGACAGATGGCAAGCTCTCCAACTTGCAAAGGCGCAAGACATGTACAGCAGCTACTGAGTGAAATTTGGTTCACAAACATAGAAACAAAGGATCACAGAACACAGAAAATAAGAGCACGCATAGGCATTTTGGCCCTGCGAGCCTGCTCTGCTATTCAATATGCATATGACTGATCATCCAACTCAGTACCCTTTGATCCTTTTAGTCTTAAGAACTATACTTAATATCTTCTTGAAACACTCATTGTTTTGACATAAAGCCATCGACTCACCACTCTGTGGGTGAAGAAATTTCTCTTCGTCTCCATCCTAAATGACCTACCCTGCATCCTTAAAACATGATCCCTACATTTGGACTCCTCTAATCTTCGGATACATCCTTCATGTGTTTACCCTGTGTAATTCAGTTAGAATCTTATTGATTTCTATGACATCCCACCACTGCACCACCACCACTCCCCCCTCCACCCCACCCCCCCCTCCAACCACCACCACCCAAGCAATTAATTCTTCTAAACATGCGTGAATCTAGTCCTAACTGATCCAGTCTTTCTTCATGTATCAGTAGTGCCATCCCAAGAATTAGTCTCGACAACCACACCGTCATAGTATTTATTCAATCGGACATTCAGTTGCTTGTTAATTGCTTCATACTGGCATTGAGAACATAATTGTCAGAAATCAGCTTCACTAGATCAGTCATGTGGTTCTCGTAGAGAATTCCAAGATAACAAAGGCAGTATGATACATCTGGTAAACTGATCTTTTTTTTTCTGCTGAACACTCATCTGTCAAAGTGACAGGAGAATCCATATATAGACAAGAAATCCAGAATACCTGTACAATTGAGGAAAATGCAATCGGGTGTTTGAGTGATGATCAATGCCTGAACACCACCTGAAAATGAGTGTTTTAGAAAATTCAGATCTTAAAGACCTAGCCAGATTTCAAGGCAAGAAGGCCTAAAGCAAGACAACAGGTTCTCATAACTTAAATTGCCTTTACTCACACTCAGCTCAGCCCTTTTTTATAAGACACCTGGTGGAAAAGGATTCGATAATAATATCATATCTTTAAACTGTATGCCTAAACTTTACACTGATCTATCAGCTTGTTATTGCCAATTTACTTATGGCAACTATTTCTATACAACCACCTTAATTGTCAGCTTTTGGAACAACAATTCCTTCCATAAGGGGTTTCAGTTTCAGCCATGCTATGATAGAGATTTAAGAATAGATAAACATTAAGGCCACAATGTAGACCCCCTCCCTACATCAGAACAAGGTGTGTGTAATTGGGTAACATGGTGGGGGTGCCATGCCCAGCATTTGTATAGTTCCATTAATATTTTAATAGGGTGGTATGTGGTGGTGAGCAGGCATTCTGCCTGGCTTTGTGACATCTGCAAGTTTCCCTTCATGCCACACACCATCCTGAATTATTAAGGCTGTTCCTGGAACTACCTCATTACAGCATGGTGAGTGTACTTACCCATTGTAGACTGCAGTGGTTGAAGAAAGAAGCTCATCACCACCTCTTAAGGCACTTGGCAATGGGTAATAAATTATGGTCAGTGATGCCCATGTATCCTGAACACCTTTTCTTAAACTGGTCACTTTAATAGCCCCATCCTGCCAGTGTTGGTATTAACCTAGTGGTAGATGGTGGGGCTCGCTATGCATGGAGTATAACTAGCAACCTTTGGTGTTTGCTTGGGTGTTCTGAGTTGGGTAATGCCTCTTATTCATATCTACTCAGTGTTTGATTGAGGGAGTCTTCATTGGGAAAGGGGGTTGGAACTGTATGAGTCATTTTGGGCGGCACTGTGGCACAGTGGTTCGCACTGCTGCCTCACAGCACCAGAGACCCGCATTCAATTCCCACCTCAGGCGACTGACTGTGTGGAGTTTGCACGTTCTCCCCGTGTCTGCGTGGGTTTCCTCCGGGTGCTCCGGTTTCCTCCCACAGTCCAAAGATGTGCAGGTCAGGTGAAATGGCCATGCTAAATTGCCCATCGTGTTAGGTAAGGGGTAAATGTAGGGGTATGGGTGGGTTGCGCTTCAGCGGGTCGGTGTGGACTTGTTGGGCCGGAAGGGCCTGTTTCCACACTGTAATGTAATCTAGTCTAATCTAAAATTCCCTGCCTTTGATGAATTCCCCCCCCCCCACCCCTCCACTGCAACTCTACCTGAGACCCCCTTTCCTTCTGGCATGAGAGACATTAACAATCCTAGGCCTTGACTGACTCAGAAAGTCATGTTTTAATGTGAGATAAATTACCGGGAAAGTTGCAGGAAAACAAAGATGATAGGAAGGTAAAAACAATGACTGCAGATGCTGGAAACCAGATTCTGGATCAATGGTGCTGGAAGAGCACAGCAATTCAGGCAGCATCGAGGAGCTTCAGCAAAATTTAAGGTCAGGGTGGAATGTGTTGGTGAAGTTGATGAAGTTCAGCAATTCATCAACTTCACCAACACATTCCACCCTGACCTTAAATTTACCTGGACCATCTCTGACACTTCCCTCCCCTTCCTGGACCTCTCCATCTCCATTAGTGAAGACCGACTTGACACTGACATTTTTTACAAACCCACCGACTCCCACAGCTACCTGGATTACACCTCTTCCCACCCTATCTCTTGCAAAAATGCCATCCCGTATTCCCAATTCCTCCGCCTCCGCCGTATCTGCTCCCAGGAGGACCAGTTCCACCACAGAACACACCAGATGGCCTCCTTCTTTAGAGACCGCAATTTCCCTTCCGACGTGGTTAAAGGTGCCTTTCAACGCATCTCGTCCACATCCCGCATCTCCGCCCTCAGACCCCACCCCTCCAACCGTAACAAGGACAGAACGCCCCTGGTGTTCACCTTCCACCCTACCAACCTTCCCATAAACCAAATCATCCGCCGACATTTCCGCCACCTCCAAAAAGACCCACTACCAGGGATATATTTCCCTCCCCACCCCTCCCCGCCTTCCGCAAAGACCGTTCCCTCCGTGACTACCTGGTCAGGTCCACGCCCCCCTACCACCCACCCTCCCATCCTGGCACTTTCCACTGCCACCGCAGGAACTGTAAAACCTGCGCCCACACCTCCTCACTCACCTCTATCCAAGGCCCCAAAGGAGCTTTCCACATCCATAAAAGTTTTACCTGCACATCCACTAATATCATCTATTGTATCAGTTGCTCCCGATGCGGTCTCCTCTACATTGGGGAGACTGGACGCCTCCTAGCAGAGCGCTTTAGGGAACATCTCAGAGACACCCGCATCAATCAACCAAATCGCCCAGTGGCTCAACATTTCAACTCCCCCTCCCACTCTGCCGAGGATATGGAGGTGCTGGGCCTCCTCCACCGCCGCTCCCTCACCACCAGACGCCTGGAGGAAGAACGCCTCATCTTCCGCCTCGGAACACTTCAACCACAGGGCATCAATGTGGATTTCAACAGTTCCCTCATTTCCCCTTCCCCCACCTCATCCTAGCTTCGATCCCCTGACCTGTCCGGACTTGTCCGACCTGCCCAGCCCCTCTTCCACCTATCCACTCCACCCTCTCCTCCCTGACCTATCACCTTCATCTCCTTCCCCACCTACCTATTGTACTCTATGCTACTCTCTCCCCACCCCCACCCTCCCCTAGCTTATCTCTCCACGCTTCAGGCTCTCTGCCTTTATTCCTGATTAAGGGGTTTTGCCCGAAACATCGATTTTGCTGAAGCTCCTCGATGCTGCCTGAATTACTGTGCTCTTCCAGCAAAGCTGATAGGAACTCTATTCTGCTGATGGTCAACTGGGCCATTTCTTGGGGTGGATGAGACAAGGAGACAAGGCATACGGAATTGTTTTTGTCAGTCTGGAAATAAGAAATAATGTCAGGTACCCATGTCGCTCAGTTTATTTGTCTCTTGGCAGCATATTTTGTAAGAATTAAAACTGTTCACTTCAACAATTGGATTGGAGAGATTGTTGTTCTACACCCAGAAGTGCTATCATATATAATTGAATAGTTTTTATCCCCCCCAAAACCAAATCACCATGGATTTTTTCATTTATTAACCGCCATCAATAAATCACTTGTCTTCCCAATTGAATAATTTTATGTACAAAGCCCATTAAGGGCAATGCAAACCATCAAAGATGAGAGAGAGAGAGAGAGAGAGAGAGAGATAGGGGTAGGGGTAGGGGTAGGGGTAGGGGAAGGTGCTAAATCAAAATGGAGTTGAAAGGAATCTTAAAGCTTTGTACCCTGGATGGTACCTACGTTTTTCAAAAGGGATCAAGAGTATTGGTGGACATAGTCATGCTCCATCTCCGAGGACATCTGAGCATGAACGTCGCTGTAGAAAAGGGGCACAGTCAGTAAAAACAACACCTGCCACAGCCCACTACTGGACCTGTTAATAGACAACTTGACGAGACCCAGGAGCACACCCACAAGAAAGTCCTCTATTTGATCACACCCCTTGACACTGGATGCTCAAAGATCAAAAAGGTTTTTCAAATACTAAAAAGAAGGTACAATAGGCCACAACCAATATATAAATGGTCCGTGGATTCCACAACACTGCAAAATGAACAGGAGTCCGTAAACCGCTGCAATCTGCAGTGACACGAGACTGCTACGTACAACACGCTCCACCCCAGATCCTCTATGGAAAATAAGAATGCATAATAACTTTTCTTTTTAATGATTGTACCTGAGGCTAGGTTGGTTTCTAGTTCGAGGAGAAAGTGAGGACTGCACATGCTGGAGATCAGAGCTGAAATTGTGTTGCTGGAAAAGCGCAGCAGGTCAGGCAGCATCCAAGGAACAGGAGAGTCGACATTTTCAGCTCTGGTTTCTAGTTCAGTTTGTTTGAGGCAATCAAAAGAATTCCTCATCAACACAGATGACATGAAATTCTTTTATTGCAACAGATTTGTTTAAATATTTTGAGTTTCAAAAAAATTAATGTATGAAATATGTAAAATTCACTAATCTTGTCACCCTTATTTCTGTCAATTATGAATATATAAGAATTGTTTTTGTGCCTACAAAAGGAATTTGGATAAGCTATAATCTATGGAAATGTCAACACTTATAATCAGAACTTTCAAGCAGTTTATTACAAAGTATAACACATCAAACGATCTTGGTGTCTACAATAAAGATATAATTATGATTATGGTATAAGTAACATCAGAGAACATAGCTAATACTAAAATTTTTGCCCTTGGTCTTCCTCAGTAATATGAGTGTAAGACATTGCTGCCATTTAGAATTTAAAGCACTAATAAGCATAAACCTATTATCTACCTTAATCCAAAGAAGCCAAATAGACAAAAGGTTGCTTTTTTTTTCATTTTATTTTTCCCTTTCATTAACTTTGTATCTCTGTCTCTTTATGTCTCCATTTCTGTCTCTTTATTCTTGGCATGCTTTCCTACGAGATAATATAATAACATCACTTCAGCTCTTTTGGTAGATTGCCAGGATTCTGATTGCTGTACCATGAGATTGAGGGCCCTTCCTTATGTATTCTTCGGGACTTATGAGGTCTGCATCTGTACTACTGCATGATTTAAAAGGAAGAGAAATTGTAAATTCCAATAACATCAGAAACCTGCCCACTTTGCTTGGCAATTCATTTCCAAGGACATTATTGATGGCAGGAATGTTTGTCTCCAATAGCCAGGAGCTATATTGGTACAGACCTTGCATTAAGAATAACTATAATTTTAACAGTACACACCATGTTCTAGTCTGCTACCCCACACATCAGATCTTGTTATCACATAGTCTGCCATTACACACTACCTATTATTAGTCACTAATAATCTCCATTAACAGCTATTCACCCTCCTAGCTAGATCGTTATCCACTCCTTTAACTTTCCAACTGTCCTTCTCTTTGTTTGGGCTTTATCCCCATCAATCATTTACTCCTTAAACCCTCCCCCCATCCTGTCTTCTGAATGTAAACTAACATTTTCCTAGCTTCCATCGGTTCTGCGGAAGGATCACTGGACCTGAAACATTAACTCTGATATCTCTTCACAGATGCTGTCAGACCTGTTGAGCTTTTCCAGCAACTTCTGTTTTTGTTTCTGATTTACAGCATCTGCAGATCTTTTGGTTTACATTTAATTTAGTGTAGTTTTGTTTGCTGGCTTAGATCACATTCCTTATCACATTTACTCAGATATATGGTCGGTGGAATATTTTAGGTAAAATGCCAACAAACAATGTGAAATGGTAGGCTGCTGGCGTCAGATTGATTAAGTCCGTGCACGTGTCTGGGAAAAGAGACATTAGGTTTAATCACCCTGACTTACATTTCCTCTGATAAATGGCTTGTAAAATGCCCGTACAAATCACTATAGGCATTTTCCTTTGTAGAGGAAGCCTTTTGCCCAGTATAAGATATACAGTTTCTCAGAATAAATTGCACATATAATTTTCGGAATGAGGCTTCCTGATATGAAATGTCCAGAAATAGAAGTTGCAATGATTCCTTGTCAAGATTAAAGTCGTTTTAGGATTCTATTGTGAAAAAGATATATGTTCTGTTTTTAACCTCATTCTTGATGAGGAAAGTTTATCTGTATATCTCAGCAGGTTCCAAAATATTTTCACTCAGTGAATTACAGTTTGAACTGTTGCTATATAAGCAAATGCAGCAACAAATTTTGTGCACACTGGAGTGCAGCAAAAGACAAATTTGATGAATGAGTATTATTGATTGTTATATTCATGTTATTTGAATGAGAAAAATAGGCTCCTAGAGAGCACTTGTTCTCAAACAGTACCATGGTATCTTTTTTAACCAGCTGACCAAAGAAATGGATTTCGATTTTTAAAAAAAAGAAATTCAACTTTGGTAGAAACACATTACAGGCATTAACAGATTGGCTGCTGACTATACATTATATGTAATTTTCTTTTACATTGATGTCAAAAGGCAGCATGTGTAACAAGTTTATTTCTTAAGCATTTTGAGTTTTCAGCCAAGAGTTTTAATCTTCTATCTCTAACAATGCAGCACTTTCTCAGCTTTAGACTGAAACTTCAGACTAAACGATGAACTAAAATTCTGAAGATGGAGCCTATAGTTGGAAGCTACCAACAGGCTTTAGCTATCAGGAGATTAGGGTCTCAAATAAGTTGCACCCATGGAGGCTAGTTTCTACCATGAAGCATAAGATTCAAGGTATTTATATTTGTGTATTTCCTGGCTCCAAAAGAGTCCTGAACATTGTTGCCAGCACTTCTGAATTACTTAGCTAGCCTTCCCCATCTCCCCAGAAGCAACCTCCAGCTAGCTAAAACAGCACCCCAAAATTGATGTGCAAGATACTGGTGCAATGTGCACGTACTAATCTCCTGATGCAAAAGCAAAATACCTGAGATGCTGGAAATCTGGAATAAAAAACAGAAAATGTTACAAGTATCAAATCAGGCAGCATAGTGCAGAATGGTGACTCAGTGGTTAGCACTACCTCACGGGACCCAGGTTCGAATCCACCCTCTGGTGACTGTGTCTAAAATTTGGACGTTTTCCCCGTGTCTGTGTGGGTTTCCTACTGATGTTCCAGTTTCCTCCCACAGTCCAAAGATGTGCAGATTAGGTGCATTGGCCATGCTAAATTGCCCACAGTGTTCAGGGATGTGCAGGGAAGATGGACTAGCCATGGTAAATGCGAGGCTACAGGGATGGGAGGTGTGGGATTTAAGTGGGATGTTCTTTGGAGATTTGATGGGCTGAGTGGCCTGCTTTCCAAACTGTAGGGATTCTATGATTTTATGTTTAGACAGGAGTTAGCATTTCATTAGAACTGAGGAAAGATAGAAATGTAATAGTTTTGGATCAAGTGAAAAGGTGGATGGGAGAAGAAGAATCCAAAGGGAAAGTCTGCAGTAGAAAGGAGAGCAGGTTAGAATAAATAGCAAAAGGTGTCATGGTATGATAACCAGAGGAAGTGGTAATCAGCGATCTAAGCTGTATGGCCATGCAACCGCTGGAAAGCTCAGTGCATGCTGATCAGCATGCCAATAAATGGCTTCCATATGGACCTTGGAAATCCCACAGCAGCAAAATAAATTACAGGCAATGCTGGTAATCAGTACAGGCAGTCCCCAGGTTACAAACGAGTTCCATTCTTGAGTCTGTTTGCAAGTCAATTTGTATGCAAGTCAGAACCCATGCAGGACGTTATAACATAATAAACAGGAATGAAACATAAAGGAAGCAGAAGTTGAAAAACTGAACTCAATATTGATTCCAAAAGGTTGTAGAGTGCCAAGATGAAAGATGAGGTACCGTTCCTCAACTTTGCAATGAGCGTCTTTCGAACCATGAGCAGAAAGGTCAGAGCGAGAGCAAGCAGAAGAATTGATATTGACCACCAAACTCAGGATCATGCTTGCGGATTGAACAGAGGTGTCCTACAAAGTGGTCACCCAGTCTGTGAACACAGTATGCTAAATTGAAACAAATTCAAGTAAATTGCTGTTTCATTTGGAAGGAGTATTTGGAGCCTTGTTTCGTGAGAAGAGCGGAGATAAAAAGGCAGATGTTGCATTTCCTGCCTCACGTGAAAAGGGATTTAGAAAATGTATGGGTTTTTGGAATGATAGTTCAGTCTACTCTTCAATCATATGAAGGTCACATTTTCTGTAATCTCCTCCAACCACACAATCTCTGAGAGACCTATGCTCTCCAAATTTGGCCCTGTGCATTCCTAATTATGATTGTCCCCATTCGTGGCTGTACCTTCAGTTTCCTAGGCCCTGTGTTGTTGCATGCCCTTTCTGCAACTCTCTGCTACTTCTCTTCACTTTTCTCCCTCAATAAACTTCTTAAAACCTAGCTACTTGACCAGGCTTTTGGTCATCTAACCTTGTATTACATTATGTTGGTCAGTGTCATACAATTCTCCTTTGAAACATCTTAGGATATGTCATTACATAAAAGGTGCTATACAAATATGTTGTTGGTAATGGCTCCATTATCAGAGTGATCTGGGATAGCAACCCAATGGTATCACTAAGATATGTGAATACTTAACTGAGTGATTGTTCAGAAGCACGCTAATCATAGTAAACGCTGTTAACAACACCACTTTGAAAGTGCACCATAGAGATCAAGACTTCGTGTTGACTGATTGACTGACTGCATCAGCCAAAATGATATCAAGTATGTTTGTAGGCACTGGCACAACTACCTGTGAATGACAATGGAAAATGTCTGGACCTGCTGCGAGAGGCTGATTTGTTCCATCTGATGTAAGAAGTTCTGAAACACACTGTAACATACAGCAGGCCCATGGGCTAGTAATAAGCATCAGTGGCGTGAAACTTGGTTCTCTCTTCAGCAAGCAATTTTGGATTATGGAGATGAGGGTGTAGAGTTGCAGAAAGTGCAATTTTTATTACAACCAGATCCTGCAGAAATACCTTCATTTAGCAAATATGAAATGTGGAATCATGTGTTGGACTGGCTTACCAAACCTGCACAATGTACACTGAATGTACACAGAAGCTGCCTGCCTTTCTTTCTTCACTAACATTTCCCTATCAGCCACAAGCTGCATCCCTTACATTCTGCATTAAAGTGTAACATAAGGCAGAAAAAGCCTGAGCCTCCACTGCTGCAATGCTACCTGAATCTGAATGCTAAAGTTCCCACCTGGATCGCCATTGCTCAATTATTTGGAACAATAAGGTAAAAACAATGACTGCAGATGCTGGAAACCAGATTCTGGATCAGTGGTGCTGGAAGAGCACAGCAATTCAGGCAGCATCCGAGGACAGGCAAAATCGACGTTTCGGGCAAAAGCCCTTCATCCGGAATAAAGGCAGAGAGGTGCCCTGGGGTTGAAGTGTTCCGAGGCGGAAGATGAGGCGTTCTTCCTCCAGGCGTCTGGTGGTGAGGGAGCGGCGGTGGAGGAGGCCCAAGACCTCCATATCCTCGGCAGAGTGGGAGGGGGAGTTGAAATGTTGAGCCACTGGGCGATTTGGTTGATTGATGCGGGTGTCTCTGAGATGTTCCCTAAAGCGCTCTGCTAGGAGGCGCCCAGTCTGCTTCCTGATGAAGGGCTTTTGCCCGAAACGTCGATTTTGCCTGTCCTCGGATGCTGCCTGAATTGCTGTGCTCTTCCAGCACCACTGATCCAGTATTTGGAACAATAGTCTAAGGAGACATTGTGTGTACTCAACACAGATGCTCCTGCTGCAGTTGTACTGGCTCCATCAAAAGTGAATGTTTGCAATTAAGTCCTAACTCCTTAGATGATAAGATCAATTTCCCACCATCAGGTGGCATTTGTATACATGGGTGGCAGAAGTATTCAGCTGGAAGCAGAGGACCAGCTTGACAGATTTAAGCAATTGAGTTTTTGAACTGTCACATATTTTGAATCAGTAGAGATGAATTGGGAAGAAGACATTTATTTCAAAAAGTAGCATAATTAATGAGATCTAAATGTACATACAGTACAACCTCGATTATCCGAATTTTGGATTATTCAAACAAGATCTCAAGGTCCCATAAAAATGCTACGCTTTGTTTGGATAATGGATTGTTCAAATAATTAATTATTCGAACAGAATACTTCCCACATGTCTCGTTCGGATAATAGAGGTTGTTCTGTACATAAGTTTCTTTCTACTTGATGGTGAGAAATTAATCTTGTCATCTCAGGAATTAGGACTTAATTGTTTCAGTTTAATTTAATGATGAATACCTGATTTTTGGACTCCCGCCCAATTAAGTAAGCATGCTTGCCATTATCAGGAGAAAGTGTGGACTGCAGATACTGGAGATCAGAGCTTAAAAATGTGTTGCTGGAAAAGCGCAGCAGGTCAGGCAGCATCAAAGGAACAGGAGAATCGACGTTTTGGGCATAAGCCCTTCTTCAGGAATTATTGACGTTTCGGGCATAAGCCCTTCAGGAGCTCCTGAAGAAGGGCTTATGCCCGAAACGTCGATTCTCCTGTTTCTTTGATGCTGCCTGACCTGCTGCGCTTTTCCAGCAACACATTTTTAATGCTTACCATTATTCTCAACACCCCCCAGGGAGGAGAGAATTCCGTCCTTACATTTTTGATTCCATCTTCTAGGGTTTCAGATTTGATTGTGCCTTGTGAGACTTTAAAAAATCTTCCAGAACTTTGTCCCTCCTTTAATCATTCTCACCTTCTCAACTTGCCTTATGCAAATATTTCTTTTGCACAACTCGACTACTTTTTGGATCAGTCAAAATCTGAATCTGTCATGCCAATGAAATAATGTAGCAAACTTTGATGTAAACAAGCCATATTTGTCTGAAATTTAACTGATTCTGGTATTAGTACCAAAAAGGAAAAATCTAGGATAGAATTCCAGCAGAAATAAATAGATAAGCTCAGTAAATATATGACTGAATTTATTTCCCATCAGTAGGTTATTGGCGGAGTTGGATCAACAAACACCATGTGACTCAGCTGCTAACCTGCTGCCAAAACTTCCTGGGTCCTCGGTTGATATGGTTTTTCAGTGATGCCCAAGATAGTCCTGCCCTGAAAAGGATGCAAAGAAGAAAGGAGCCTTGAAATTACTGCCTGCCCTCTGAGTGGTGTACTGCAGAAATGCTATTTGGGCAACATACTATAGTCCAAAGAATTATCATGAATTTGTACTACTATAGACTTTTAAGGCTTGCTGACCACACAGTTCCTCTCTACAATTCAGTGTGTGTCAATTTCTGAGTGATAATTGTAACATTTGAATATCAAATGTGGAACTTGCTTAGACAGAGTAGTTGAAGTGAATTGAATAGATGCATTAAAGGGAAGTTAAGCAAGCATTTGAGACAGAAGGAAATGAAGGGCGTTAACTGAGAGATTCAGTTGAGAAAAGATGAAAGGAAGCTGGGGTGGGGCATAAACATTGACCTGGAGTAGTTTGTCTACCCTATGTAAACCCATGTAATGCTGAACCCAAAGATACAGGTGGATTCTGCTCACCTCATGTGAAATGTAAACTGAATGAAGTGTACTACATTGAGAGGAGGAATACAGCTTTAACTTCCATATATGTACTGTCTTCCACATTGTCAGCCTGTCCAAAAACATGTCATAGCTAGTGTTCCCTCTAATTTCTTTTCTTCTATATGGAGCTCTGAGGACTATGCACAATAGTGACTTCCAGAACCAGAAGTCAATGCTGTGATCCATGTCAGCTGATCATATTGGAGTGGCTGCACGATACTCAGCTACACATTCCACACAGGAAACATGTCATAGAGGCTGGTACTCTTCATTATGATGTAAACAAATTCCGAAACTAATTTTCAAAGTGCAAGGTCTTCAAACAGCAAATAGATGAATGACCAGCTAATCTTCTTTTGGTACAGTTTGTTGAGATCAACTTTAGTAAAGTCATAGGAAGACAATTCCCTAATCTGTTTGGAATAGTTGTTTGGGATTTTTTTTGGCCATCTGTCAAGACAGAGAACATCTTCGTGTCCATCTGAATGTTCAGCAATGCAGCACTCCCTCAGCACTGCATTGAAGTGTCAGTCGAGATTCTGTTCCACTCCTGGAATGGCACTTGAATCCATTATCTGACTTGGAGATTATGGTGCTACTAATGTGCCAAAGATGACACCTATAGATGTCGATCTCAATGTATAATACATTCCTGTGCAATAAATAACGTGTGCAGTTACCCTTCCTCCTATTCAGTGTTGCAGCTCTGTGAAAACAATCTTCACTATATAATGGTAAAAATTAAGGCTACATATGAAAAAACTTAGCATCATCCAGACAGTTTATTACATTTGTACCAGACTGCAAAATCAGCCGAGCATTCCAGTATTTGACCTTTAATGGTATTTAAAGGTAAACAGCTCAGTTGGCTGCACAGTTGATTTGTGATGCAGAGTGATACCAAGAGTGTGGGGTTCAATTTCTACACCAGCTGAGGTTACCATGAAGGACTCTCCTTCTCAATCTCTTCCCTCACCTGAGGGTTGGTGACCCTCCAGTTAAACCACCACCAGTTGACTTGCTATCTAATGAGAGAGTAACCCTATGGTCTGGAATGACTGTGGTCACCTTTTATTCAAAGCATACAGGCATGTGTTAACCTCAAAGTGGTTTAAATATTAAAAAGGAGAATGCTCCCCTGCTCACGCCACTGAACAGTCCAACGTGATGTTACACAAAATGGAATGTCACCTCCACAGACTTTCCACAAGCTCTGAGTGAGTTATAATCCCTGCTTGTCCCTTTTAAGTCCTTTCCACTTGATTATATTATTAAATGTAAAGTGAAAAGGTATTGCTTAATTTTAATCATCAATAATAAAAACACTCAGCCAAAATTTACAAACCACTTTTTAAAAGTAAGTTCATGTGGTCAGTGGTGTCGTGAATTAGCATGCTTTTACATTTTTTTCTCTGTCGCACTTGGGGTTTAACTTGGTCCAAAAGCCTTCTTTTCTCTTTGTTATAATCCAATTACTGTCTCAGTTCAGTTGCTCATGATCAGAGTCCACAAAAAAAAACTTATCTTCATTCTGACACATTGACATCATCTTAAATTCATTCAGAGGCTAGTGGGGAAAGTGTGAGAGTTCATTTTAGTGCAAGATCTACACCTGTGTCATTCCATCTCTACCATACCTAATCCAAATCATATTCTTGCCCCAGTGTTCACCAATGTTATGAATGTTCTATATGCTTGACTTAACTCCTCTACCTTTCAAAAATGTTATAATCTCATTCCTCAAAAAACCCACCCTTGAGTCATCTGGTTTCTCCTTATCTCACCCATTTTTTCAAATGTGATTCTTGCTAATGCCATATGTGTCATTTCTGTGCTTGTTTCTCCGATTAACCATCCTTTGAATCTCTTCAGTCTATATTTTCATCTTGTACTTCTATCACTGACACCATCCTGATGACAAAGTCACCTATGACATCCTTTGTTATGGCATATTGTCCCTCTATCACTGCCAAACCATTTCTGCCTCCATAAAGCCACTCAAATTATTTCAATGTTTACTTGCGGAAATGTAATGACTGTTTTCTAACAATGGCTTCTCCATCCACTTGAAACGGTAATTTTAGAGATTCCTACATGGAATTCTTAGAATCTAACTTTAGTCACGCTTCTTTTCAATATCGATCTTCAATATTATTACTTGAATTTAGAAATCAGAAATCGTTGTATGCTAATCACTTTAAACTACAGATGAACTGGAACTTCTACCTGAACACTGGGGAAAAAAACAAAACAAACTTACTAACCTCCCACCAAAATGTTACTACCTTGTTTAGCCACTATCTATATTTCTTCTGACTGTTCATTTAGGCAACATTAAACAGTGGAAAGTGAGGACTGCAGATGCTGGAGGTCAACTCTCCTGCTCCTCGGATGTTGCCTGACCAGCTGTGCTTTTCCAGCACCACACTCTTCAACTACATTAAACAGTGTGCAATCTTAGTACCTTGTTTTGTCCAGAGCCAAAATGAAAATTTTACTGCTTGCCACCATCGAGATCACTTACCCCCATCTCAGCAATACTTTCTAATCTCATCCTTATCCATCACGTAGAGCTTCTTGGAGCTTTCATAGAACATAGAACATAGAACAATACAGCACAGAACAGGCCCTTCGGCTGCTTGCCACCATCGAGATCACTTACCCCCATCTCAGCAATACTTTCTAATCTCATCCTTATCCATCATGTAGAGCTTCTTGGAGCTTTCATAAAACATAGAACATAGAACAATATAGCACAGAACAGGCCCTTCGGCCCACGATGTTGTGCTGAACATTTGTCCTAGCTTAAGCACCCATCCATATACCTATCCAATTGCCACTTAAAGGTCACCAATGATTCTGACTCTACCACTCCCACAGGCAGCGCATTCCATGCCCCCACCATTCTCTGGGTAAAGAACCCACCCCTGACATCTCCCCTATACCTTCCACCCTTCACCTTAAATTTATGTCCCCTTGTAACACTCTGTTATACCCGGGGAAAAAGTCTCTGACTGTCTACTCTATCTATTCCCCTAATCATCTTATAAACCTCTATCAAGTCACCCCTCATCCTTCACCGTTCCAATGAGAAAAGGCCTAGCACTCTCAACCTATCCTCGTACGACCTATTCTCCATTCCAGGCAACATCCTGGTAAATCTTCTCTGCACCCCCTCCAAAGCTTCCACATCTTTCCTAAAGTGAGGCGACCAGAACTGCACACAGTACTCCAAATGTGACCTAACCAAAGTCCTGTACAGCTGCAACATCACTTCACGACTCTTGAAGTGAATCCCTCTGCTAATGAACGCTAATACACCATAGACCTTCTTACAAGCTCTATCCACCTGAGTAGCAACTTTCAAAGA
>NC_057728.1:30519671-30576183 GCF_004010195.1 Chiloscyllium plagiosum | reverse complement strand
TGGAGTTTAATTCAGATAAATGCGAGGTGCTGCATTTTGGGAAAGCAAATCTTAGCAGGACTTATACACTTAATGGTAAGGTCCTAGGGAGTGTTGCTAAACAAAGAGACCTTGGAGTGCAGGTTCATAGCTCCTTGAAAGTAGAGTTGCAAGTAGATAGGGTAGTGAAGAAGGCGTTTGGTATGCTTTCCTTTCTTGGTCAGAGTATTGAGTACAGGAGTTGGGAGGTCATGTTGCAGCCGTACAGGACATTGGTTAGGCCACTGTTGGAATATTGCATGCAATTCTGGTCTCCTTCTAGCGGAAAGATGTTGTGAAGCTTGAAGGTTTCAGGAAAGAGTTACAAGGATGTTGCCAGGGTTGGAGGATTTGAGCTATAGGGACGGGATTGTTTTCCCTGGAGCATTGGAAGTTGAGGGGTGACCTTATAGAGGTTTATGAAATCATGAGGGCCATGGATAGGATAAATAGACAAAGTCTTTTCCCTGGGGTGGGGGAATCCAGAACTAGAGGGCATAGGTTTAGGGTGAGAGAGGAAAGATATAAAAGAGACGTAATGGGCAACTTTTTCACACAGAGGGTGGTACGTGTCTGGAATGAGCTGCCAGAGGAAGTGGTGGAGGCTGGTACAATTGCAACATTTAAAAGGCATTTGGATGGGTATATGAATAGAAAGGGTGCTGGCAGGCAGGACTAGATTGGGTTGGGATATCTGGTCAGCATGGATGGGTTGGACCGAAGGGTCTGTTTCCATGCTGTACATCTCTATGAATCTAATACACAAAATATAAATCATTCAAGCATTTGCCACCCCAATCCCATCTTAAAGTATAATATGCTCACCCACCACTTCAATTCTTTTTGACCTCAGCAGCTCCCTGTTTCCCCAGTTTAACGGTAAACTCTTCCTGAGCTTTGACTTCTCACCTCTGCAAATCGCCCACGCTCTTACTCTTGCCAATTCTTACCTCTCCACTACACGGCCTCTTCTTCCATTCACTCCCTACAACCCCACCCACCAGTTCACTCTGCTCTCAGGTCTGCTACTGATGGTCCTAATCTCTGGAATTTATACTTTAGAGCACTCCTTCACATCTTGTTGCCTCCGACTCAACTTTAAAAGCCACTTTAAAATTATGCTTCCAATTTTCTTCCTTTAAATCCTCAATTGCTGCACAGTGGTCAGTCTCCATGAAGCACTTTGGGAACTGTTCTACAATAATCATTTTATAAAATGGTGTTTTATTGTTCTATATTGAAGCCATTGGAAATTTTGGCCTGAGATGCTCAACTATTTACCGTATTTGACACACTTGAACAAATGGATAATATTTCCTTCCCTCTACTTCTAACTAATTGAATATCTTTAAATCACCTTTGCTCCTTCCAGTCAGCTGCAGACTGATAACTATATATTGTCTATTCCATTGTCTGGCCTCCTAACATGCATCTGTAATTCAACAGTTGAGAAAGGATTAGCACCAGTGCCTACTGTGCCAAATGTGCTTGCTGTACCAAGCAATTCCAACTCAATGAACTGTTACAATGATAATGATTGCAGCAGCTGTAACAAATGCACAATCTTGGCCAAAAATTCAGCTTTTCTAGTTCTTTCCACTCCACCAATGATGGAAAATGTGCTCAATATGCCTAATCTGTCACAGTGCTAACAGAGTGCCACTTACACAACTGTGCCAAGTTTACAAATTGCAGGTTGTTTTTCATTGTTCCACTGGAATTATTTTTATTTAATTCCCTGTAAGCAATAGTCTGCATCACCATTAATTTTCCTCATTGCATTCTTTCAAATGTGGCAACAAACAAAATCATAAGTACAATATTACCGCAACTTTGTAAGTAGAAAAGCAGAAATGAGGAAATAACTCACGAAGTGATCAAAAACAAGCAAACATGTACTTCAAGAAATATAATATTGTGACCCTTGTTTATAAACCAAATTATAAAATTTGCTATAAAGCACAGTCTTATTCATTCAGTAATGTATCATTAGAAGCTCAGAATTAGAGAATGTTTCCTAATTTTTAGTTATCTCATACCTGGATGCAAATTTGATAGAAGGAGAATGTATCTTCTTCGTTTAGCTCTCAGGATCCGAAATGAAACAGACCTGGGACTCTCAAACTAAGCGTTGAAGCATAGGTCTGTGGAATGTACTTAACCATGATCTAGGCCAATTAATTGTGGCACTCAGAATCACAGGAAATAGCAATATTTTGATAATGCAGTTCTTGAAGCTATTTTGCTGGAGTGGTTATGGCTTATTGTAGATGCAGAATAGAGGGGTTGAACAAATTTAATTGACCTAATATTGACATGACATCTCTCAACAGATCTACTCATTGTTAATGAAAGCAAAATACTGTTGGAAATCTAACACAAACACAGAAAATGCTGAAGAAACTCAGCAGGCCTGGCAGCGTTTGTGGACACAGAAATAGTGTTCACATTTTGAGCCCACTATGACATTTTCGGTTTAAATCAGTAACAGAAGACTGTCCATAATATTTTGTAGCATTTGTGACGGCTAAAATTGGGAAAAACAACTTTTCCATTCTCCAGCATAATGTCCCTTATCTTATGAATTCATGGAAACCACAAAACAGGTAATTATTCAGTCTTTAATACAAGTTCTTCAATTTGAAAGTGAAGAAATAAGGCAGGGAACCAGTACAAATTATTGTTGTGCTATAACCTAATGATTCAAAATTCTGATGTATACACAACATGACAATGGAGGAATTTGGAATATGGGGTGATAAATATGACTCTTTGGGCATAATTATAACGGTGCTTTGAAGGACCAGCTGATGGAACAGCTCTTCCAACAAGGAAACTAGCCCTCTATCTTTATTGAGGATTTGGTCAGCTGCATTGGAATGAGTAAGTCATGACCTGATCCATTTTCTGGTCTGTTGTTTTTAAATTTTACATTTCTCATACTGTTCTGTTTTGTGGCCATTGCTTTACAACTAAGTGACATATGATCATTTCAAAGAGCATTAAATGACAATCATACAGTCTTCAACTGGAGTTACACAGAAGGCGGAAGAATGGAAAGACACTTTTTTTTCCTTGAACGACATTAGTAAATTGGTTCTTTTGTAACATTTATTTTGCAATTTTTATGGTTATATTTATGTATCCATACTTCTAAACAGGTCTGCTCAATGTTAATGAAAGCAAAATTTGGAAATCTAACGCAAACACAGAAAATGCTGGAGAAACTCAACAGGCCTGGCAGCATTTATAGACAGAGGAACAGCATTAACATTTTGAAAACAAAAAAAACTTAAAGCCCAGGAACAGGCCCTTCATCCCTCCAAGCCTGTGCTGATCCAAATCCACTGTCTAAACCTTTTGCCCAATTCCTAAAGATCTGTATTCCTCTGTTCCCCAACTACTCATGCATCTGTCCAGATGCCCTTAAAATAATCTACCGTGCCAGCCTCTACTACCTCTACTAGCAGTGCATTCCAGGCACCTACCACCCTGTGTAAAATATTTTCCGCATGTATCCCCCTTAAACTTTTCACCTCTCACCTTGAAAGCATGACGTCTCATTATTGAATCCCTCACCCTTGAGTCCAGAATGAGATCTTCAGATCAAATGAATAACAGGAGAAGACAGTCCATAACAGGCAGAGAGAGGCCAGACAGATGGAGGGCAGCTGGACATTATGCTCCTAACCCCAATCCTGACCTTCTCATGAAAATACCAGGACTGCTCCTGCAGGGATACTCTGACATAGATAACAGTCAACTGATTAAGTATCACACTTCATCCCACTGCAATTTTTATTTTAACCCTGCAGTCAATTTCATTCAGTACACACCATTTCTAACCATTGGCCATGAAGCCTTCTCTCTCATTTCTCTTGAAGGTTAGGATAGTCAGTATATCTACTACCATCATTGTGAAACACTCAACTCTAGAGAAACTACCTACTCGACCTCTGAGGACCAAAATACCAAAGTAGCACTGATAAAGCTGCCTCCTGCATTCTGCACCAGCTCAGATACTGACACTTTGGTGGGAATGTTAAACTTAGAGAGTGTGGGAGCACAAGTTTGTGAGCACCTTGCTGCAATAGTTCTGTATCTGACTGAGAAAGAAGCACCCAGGCTGCTGACACTAACAGCACTGCCAGAGACCAAGCACAACTCAGCTCCAGGCAGGAGAGTATCCTGTGTTGACAGCAATCAGTAATGTCTTTCAAATGTACAGGGAGGGACAGGAGCAGCAGGCAAGTATGTGGGATGCAATGGCCTTCTTTTCCCTCCCTGTTTTCCCCAAGGTCAGTCAAAGATAAATAGCAAGCAAAAATGGAGGTGATTGGTCTCCTTAAAAATGATATCTGAATGACTCACCTTCTGAAAATGGATCTGTTATCAGTTAACTGGCAAGCTTTATTTAAATTTTAAATCTGGCAGGTTGACTCTGCTTTGTCAAGGCTTTACCCTTAGAAATGAACAAGAGAATGGCTGTCACCCATTTTGTTGAGTTGATACAGGCACAGTGTGTGCACATGTTATTTCTGTCTGCAAAAGACAGGACCGTGTCTATTAAAGGGGTGGCACGGTGGCTCAGTGTTTCCATACTGTAGGGAATCTAATCTAATCTAATCTAGCACATGTAGTACAAGCACCACATTCTTCACACACTCAGGCTTGTTTAGTTTGTGGTAACTGTCAGTCATTATTAAACTAGTGGATGCTCTATGGCAATGCCTCTATCAATCAGAGCCCACTTACCAATAAGTCAGCAGTCTTTTCTCATACCTTTTAAAAGTTGTTTTTCTTTTACATTGGTATTCATGTGAATTGTCCTGATGTATGTAAGATTTAAAAAGCTTTAACAAAAAGTGTTGTGTTTCTGCAATACTCAAACATAATAATATTGAGCAAATTATGAATCCAGCGCAAACTCTCTCACAGAAAACCAAGATGTAAATATCCACTCGTGCCATTGTTCCTCTCCCTTGTTCGTGAAAAATAGCTGTCTTTGGGAATTGTATGTACTGATAAAGATTTTTCAACTAGTGAGAGCCAAAAGAAACATATTTCTTTTTGTTTTAATTTTTACTTTTGTGTTAGAAATATCTTTTTATTGGACACTGTAATGTTAGAGGTCACGAGAAGCTTTGAAGTTCGTCAAGCTGCAAACACTTACTGCAGTTGTATTCACTTCTAATCACGCTGGTGTCCAGTCCACATGTACAGTGACAAGATGTCACCAATCCTGCCATTGTGTTTGGAAAGTTTACTTCTTACAGTAAACCGTAGTTAACCCACCTCTATTCCACTTTGAACCAAATTTCCGACAGTATCCTCAAATGGCCTTTCTCGTTCTGCTGCAACCTCACACTGACTCTGCTCCTTTTGGACTTTATGTTGTTGTGGACCAGGCCTGACCCCTCAAAACAATTTTAATCAGGTAGCCTAGACTGTAAATTTGCTATTTGTTTTAGATAAGTGTATAGTCGATGTTCCTGGAGTGAAGAGCTGTCCATCTGCCAAGTTTCAAACAAACAATTTATTTACAAAATTATGGAATGAAACATAAAGAACAGAAAATAGAATACCGAATAATTTATCCTATCCGACAGACTATCCTGACTTAATGATGCTGTTTCGAAAACACATCGCTTAGCACAAAGAGTAAAAATGAAACAAACTAGGGCTTACAGGCTTGAAGTTAGAGAGAGGGAGAGGGAGAGAGAGTACCTGGCTGAACTTGCCCCAGCAGCCTTTCTTCACACAAACTGCTGCTGAACAATCAAAAACTCTTATTCGTTAAGAAGGCTCACTACACAGCTGGCTGGTCACTCCCCTTTGATTATACCATTTTTTTAAGACATGAAAGCCTTAGGGCAGAGGTATTATCTGTTAGGTCTAAACATAAAGGGCCCCAATAAACCTTCCAAACCCAGCCTAGTTGGAGCCTGGCCAATTGCCCCCTCAAGAAACTCAAGGGCATAGTAACCTTGTAAAAAGACCAGCATTGGGACACTGTCATTTAGGATTCGACCAGCTTGGTCAATTCTGTTGTCATTGAATTGCCCCACCCATAATACATTTTGTGCTCTTTCTACCCCTCAGCACTTTCTGTAAGTGTTATTCAACATGGAGGAGTATTAATTCATCAGCCAAGGGTGCGTGAAGGACAGTCCATAATAAGCAGCAGGATGTTTCCTTGACAATGTTTGACCTGATGCTATGGAACTCCACAGTTTCCAGAGCCAATATTAAAGAGTCCTAGGGCAACTCCCTCCTGACTGTATGTAGTCAGTTCTGCTAGAAGCAGTAATTCTGTTTTCATGCAATCTCATGTTATAAGAAAATCACGCAATAGCAGCGCCATTTAAACTAATGGTGTCAGAATTGTGTTAGAACCACTACATACTTTGAAAGTTCATGCTGTGGAAATAGTGTCCCCAATTTGTCAATCGCATAACAGCAAATTCATGTTAACAAAAGCGCATTATAGCAGAACGACCTGTACCTCAGAGCTACCACTCCTTGGAGGGATGGTGATGATGTTGCTTGGACATTGTTTGTAAGCTATGATTCTGTGTGTATGACTGTGTCAGACTGTTGCTTTTCTCGTCCGTGAGACAGCTCTCCCAAATTTGACACTGGCAGATGTTGGAAAGGAGGACTTTGTAGTATTGGAAGCTATCCTTTCTGGTGCCCTAGTATTAGCTAGGTGGCCCATCCAGTTTCATAACTGTTAGAAAGAGGACAAATAATACAACTGAGTGGCTTGTTTGGACATTTCAGAAGCAGTTAAGAGTCAGCCATTGTGGGTCTACAGTTAGTGAACCAGATGGACAATGATTTTATGGTCATCATTAAACTTGTAATTCCAAGTTTTTATTGGATTCAAATTCCACAGTCTGCCATGAAAATTACCTGGGTCTCTGGATTATTAGTCCAACAACCAGTAGACAAAATACAATACACAATACTAGGCTATTGCCTCGAGAAAGTGAGGACTGCAGATGCTGGCAATCAGAGTCGAGAATGTGGTGCTGGAAAAGCACAGCATGTCAGGCATTATCAGAGGAGCAAGAGAATTGACGTTTCGGGAATAAGCCTCATTCCTGACGAAGGGCTTATGCCTGAAACATCCATTCTCCTGCTCCTCAGATGCTGCCTGACCTGCTATGCTTTTCCAGCACCACACTCTCAATCTTAGGCTATCGCCTCCCCAACATTGGAACAGCCAAAGGGTTAAAATATGATGCATGCTTTCTGAAGCTTCTCTTATTCCCCATCTTTTTTTTTGAATGTTTGTGATCCCCATTTTGAATGACTAGGTGTTTATCATTTTGCAGAAGACGTTACCAGAATTTCTGTGCTGAAGCGATATGACAAAACATTCAGTCATGGAATAACAGTGCCCCACAAGTGCACTACTGAGGCGACAGGGTGTGGTCCTCATAAGGCATTTTGATTTGTTTCTACTTTGTGCTAAGTCTTGTCAGCTTACCTGCTACAATTATAAAACTGTATTAGAGAAACAGCAATAATCCACATATCACCGTTACCGTGACACATTATAGCCAAAGGAGCTCAAATCTTTGGCTACTTCGTAATCCTATAAAGTGTTCAAATGACAACACCATGTACTATGTAATTTTAACTGCTGTCAAGCTGAAATAATTAGGTCTTTCTTTAACTTACTTAATCCTTCCAAACAATTCAAAATCCTATTACTAAATTAATTATAAATCCTGATCCAGCACACTACTTGTCCCAGAAAGCTTGATTGTGGAAAGAAGGAAATCCAATGTTTATTCTATGATCCTGTTGCTTTCTTGAATGCAAGGTAATGCAGATTTCTTTATTTTTGTGTGGAAACTGAACATGAGTAGAAATGTGCCTAATTATCTATCTATTCTGCACATTTAACAATTTCAAGTCAAGCCATCAATAAAATGCAATGTTGAACATTGTTTGAGATTTGGCATACTTCTGCTTTTGTTCTGTGGCGTATGTCTGACTGTGAAAATTATAAGATGACATTCATTTGAATTCCTTTTCTTTGCAAAGTATTTAATTGCTTTAACGAAAATGAATAAATGGCTTTTCATTAAAATACAAAAATGCACAATCAAAATTGTAATTAAAGAGTTAATACTCATATCACTTCTCAGTGGTAACCTCTCTTCCTTAAAATGATGTTTGGTGTTGTGATGTTGTTATAAGCATCTCCTGGTTGCTCAAAAGTCTCACCCTGGCATACTAGTCTCTGGTGCATTTCCTGGGAACAAAAAGTGGGTGGATAAGCAGGGCTGAATTTTTTAAAATATAACTTATTGAAGTGAGAATCATCAAGGCATTCAGTCTGATCAGCTAAAAGGTGAATATGGGTTCAACTGACAATATTGATGTAGTGCATTGAGAAAATATATTTTGTTTGCTTAGATTATATTGCATGTAAATCAGGCTCATGGCTGGAATATTGGTCTCTAAAATACTGCTGGTGCCAGCATTAAGGAAGTCCTAAGTTCACAAAGTGGCGCATGCAGCACTTCCAGCCACTTCTGGAGTGGCCTCCATGCTGAGAAGGATGATGTCGGCAGAGTTAACCTTGAAGGTTCTGAGAAGTCAGTTACATATCTGCCAGCAATTTGCTCAAAGGATTGAATCATCTACAATGATGAGGTCTTCAAATGTTGGAGGGCTGCTTAGCTGAATGATAATGGAACAACCCTCAGAAAATTGTCATTCGAAGAATAGCTGGAACCTTGAGGAAAAGTATTGAGAATTGTGGCATATCCTAAAATAAAGTAAATTAATTTTCAAGATTCTTGGAATGTACAAGAGAACACTTGTGGAAGAGTAAACAGAAGTACTTAGGTTAAGTAGCTATAAACTGTATTGTTATAGTGTTTGCTTTACATGAGTCAACTAACCCACTCCCACTCCTATTTTCTATGTTACTATGAAACTTATGGTGTAATTCTGACAGTTAATCATGGGGTTATGGATTTCTCTTTAACATTAATGGTATTGAACAGGGTGATAACAAAAACTGGGAATTTGTTTGGGATTTCAAATCCGCAAACTGGTATGTGTGCGTTGGGTTTGCTAGAGTTTAAGCTAATACATTTCATGACAACTTTTACTGTCCTTATGGAGAAGTAGAATGGTTTTGTCAATTGCTAAGGCTTTTTCTGGATAAAGAAGATTTTTCCCTGGATATTTGGCAAAAGTGAAAAATAAAGAGGCTAGTATCTAAAGACAAAAGATAATAGTTTACACAATATGTAGAACGCCTCCACATATTGATAGATTTCTTGAGAGTAAATTTTTCCTTTCTCAGCAGATTTCCTCTTATGGCAGGAATTCTCATATCTAAAACAATTAGCCATCTGACAAGATTCTTATTCAGTTATCCAAACTCTCAGGATTCTGTTAGATATATCAGTGTGATCACATACTGATCAATTATTTACCTCTACCTGACATCTGATATTGAACACATACCATTCACACATAACATTAATATGGGTTTCAAAGCCTGAAACATGTCTGTGTTTGGCTTTCTCCTTCTTAGTAAAATCTAGGCTGCCATGCTGCTTGTAGCACACACTCCCTGGCACTGATAGCAGGTTCATATCTTGTATATGCCTAGGGCTTTTTTAATTAGTTCTGCAGCTGTTTCATAGTTTTGCCATTAAGTGTGCAGAAAATTGTAATTCTGCCTCGTATCTCTTTTCAGATCAACAGCAGCGGGAATTTTTGATAACAGCCATTTTGATTCACCCACTAATTAGTCCAACTTTGCATACTTTTTATTTACTTCTTCTTTGCTGTTTCTTTCATTAGCTGGTTTCCTTACAGCTCTGAAAATTCAAATCTACACGTTTTCAGCTGCATCATTTTGGCACCATTTTTCAATTGATTTCTGTTTAATAGATGCACCAGATTACACACAAAGGCACTTACAGCAGTGGTTGTGTTCTCATGTCTATGGCAAGCCAACCAGTATAACAAGTGTGCAATTGCTTTTTCTCCAAACAGTGCTGGTGAGCAAATCTGAGCACAACACTTAAGGGCAGGTTGTCGGTGTCATTGTTGAGTCATAGCATGGCAATTTCAACTATGGGTCATTTAGCATTCTGTTCACTTTGACTTTTTAGTTACATATTTTCTTTTGATAATTTGACATGTTAACCTATGCATTCCTAAATAATTTGATCATGCTGGAATTTCCAACTGCAGTATTGCCATCCTCACTCTATCCTTAGATGTCAAATTTATTCGGATATTTAAATGAACTGCAAGATCTGGTATACTCTAAACCACCAATTTTCATTCAAAAACTTTGCTGCAAAAGTAATATGATTATAATAAAAATGTTCACTAATATAATGCAGGACATAAATACCCGACTTCACTAATGAAAATGAGTGCTTATGGACAAAGGTAGAGCACTAGAGAGAAATTTTCTTTTTAACCGGCAATCACTCCATTGCAAACATGCCTCCAAGTAGCCACATTACTAAAAATCTCAATGCAAAACCCATTATGTGCTTCATGTAGTTTTCTGGGTTAAACTACAGCTTACAGTTATTGAAGCTAATTTTTCCCTTATACTGTGCTTTGTTCAAGAAAATCATCACTTAACAGGAAAAATTGGTGACAGATGATGGACCCATAATGCTCAGATGAGAAAAAGATATTGGAGAACCAATGGTTATGTCAGAGAGGGCCAGACCTGGAGGAGAGCAAATGTCTGCAAAATCATGAAGCGGTTTTACTTATTTGCATATTCTGCATTACCTGTCAGGAAACTCATACCATTTTTTTCCATTGAAAACATGACAATTCTGCTCCTCAGCAATTAATTCTATGTTTGCTTATTGAATGTGCCTAGGGATATAAAATAGAACAGAAGAAGCAGAAGAGGCAGGTTTTTTTTTGCTTCCAGTCCTGTCAACATTGTATCACACATGTCATTAATTACTTCCTGCTCCATCCAAGGATTATTAAAGAGCAAGCCAGAGGGCACTGTGCACAGTGTATTATGGTCAGGAGTAGCTATGGATGGAATATGAGGAACAAGGTATTGTTGTCCAGAAGATCAGAATTCATTGCCTCTTGCCTAAAGAGCCTCAGGAACCAGATTTCTTGGGCCTGATATTTAGACAGACATAGTGCAACAGATGGCTGATCGATCAGCAACCCACATAGGCAGCACCCTGATGGATGGCTTTATGGTCACTGCAGTCATCATGCAGCATGTGGCAGATGCCATGGAGGCCTGGGGCACCAATTTAGAAAGAACTGTCTCTTTTCCAGCCTCGAACCAGCTAGGCCTGAAGAACGCAAGTGTAAAAATGTAAATCACTTCGGGCCATCCTGTGGTTGTGAAAGACACTTTAAAAATACTTATGTTTTACTTTTGTGCACAGGGATCCCAGTGATTCTATTGATGCCATTATAATTGGTTCTTCACAACAATGACCACACAGAACCAGTGACAGCACAAGGGATATGAGTGGCTCGCTTCCGGGTTTGGTGCTGTATCTTAGAAAAACAGTACATGTGCGCCGTCTTACCAGCTCATAAAGATTCCTCCATATGTGGCAGAAGGAAAGCATTGCTAGAGTGTCATACAGCAGGCATGAAAGTTGTGATTTACAGAAAGTCAATTTGATGCCTTACCTACTGTGCTCCAAGAGTCTTTTATTAGAGTACTGAAGCCCTTTGTCACTATCGAGCACCTATGAAAATAATAAGTTAGAACTAAAAGTTTAGACTTCTCATGCTGATGCCAATGGAAAGCACAGTGTTAACATTGTCTTGGATGTTTAATTTAAGTTTGGTCACACTCTAGTTATTCTGTGTGCCAACATTGTTCTTCACAGAATTTAGAAGATGTTTTTATCAGATGTTCAAAATGTATGAATTGATCAAATGGAAAAAATCTATGTGATGTGAATACTTCTGAGGGGAATGGGATAGAGATATACAGAACTGTTAAATCACAGGAACGTGAGCAAATTTGTTTTATAATATTAAAGCAATGTCCAGCAGCTTGCAAATTTACGTTGTCTTCAGACTGTTATTGTTTCTCTGGCTGGTTCCCCTGATGCCCTTGGATGCTTCCTTTCCTGTGTTTACATGGCAAGTACTCTTTGGAAGAATTGTGCAGCAGGCAATGCACAACAACAGGAAAAGTTGGTGACAGATGATGGACTCATTATGCTCCGATGAGAAAAAAATATTGGAGAACCAATGGTGATGTCAGAGAGAGCCTTGAGTCCCTTACACTGCATTTGGCACACCCTCAGACTGATTATTCAGGTATGTAATGCATATTTTGAACATTCCAGTAGTATGCTTTATGGTGACTCAACCTTGTTATTGTGAAACTCAGCTGGAGAAGTCTTCAGGTACCAATAACCATTGCTGCAGAGAGTATCCTTAATCTCCCGTCAATCAATTGCTTGTCTTTCAATAAGAACTGCTGATGCATTCAAATGAATGCATTATGATAGCAACTCTTGGGAAAGTGAGCATTCAGTTGCCTGATATTATGCTGCCAGTCACCAACAAGTGGGTGTTGAGAGAGCAAAGTCTTTGCCTTAATATGTACAATCGCATAGACCATACATTTGACCATACACCTGCAATCTATTATTCCTTCCAACTTGGGAAACCCTACCATTCTTTAAAATGAACCCAAAATAAGCAGAGTTAGTGGAAAGTATGTGCCAGACTCTTTAAATCCATTTCCAGATTTTCTGTGGTGCCTTGCTGTATTGGGCAACCATTTTATGCATATATGATTGTGATTAATTGTATCTAAAGCAGTATTGATGGAAGTTTGGACATATGATATCAACAAGTCATTACCAGTTCATAAATCACGCTGTCTGCTAAATTGGATGTAGATGTAACATAATGTAAATCATAGTACAGGGTCAGAACCTGTTATATCCAGTTCTACTCATTTCCAAGCAATTTTGCTGGACTCCCACTGGAGCAAAAGTGGAAGTCTGCCAGAAATTCATCCCATAGGTATGGGATTTACTATCTGTGGGATATTTTAATAAATCTTGCCAGATTTCACACAAAGAGCAGTAATTATAGAATTAAAGCTATTAAAGATCAACCCAACGAGAAACACGGTTGAGTTTCCTGCAATCCGTAGCTACACAATGAATGTGCCCCGAGTGCAAAATGGGAAAGCAGCAAATTTTATATAGGGTATCCGCCCATTTAATGTTACATTTTGAATTACAGAACTTCTCTAAGAACCAGAGTCTTTGCCCTAAGTAGAAGCATGCTTACTACTCTCAGAAAAGTGAGATGAGAGATGCTGCTCTTAAATTTCCTTTATCACTTTCCTTTTGTTGACCTGAAGGGTTGGCGGATGGGGGTGTGTGTATAGCCATTAGTTGTCAGCTTTATGACTGGATACCCCAGAACAAAAGTGAAGCCTACCAACAAGATAAAGACAGTGAGAAAAACAAGTAGGTTTTTGTTTGTTGCCAGGACACTTTAGTGTTCACCATCAGGTCTTTTAGTCTTCACTGCTAGAAGGCCAGATGTCAGCTGACAGTTCCACAGCATAAGGCATTCATCGTCTTGTGTTTCTGTTACTGCTCCCATTTTTATTTTGCAAGATTTGTGCCATGAGGTGCACAACAGGTTTTTGGTGAGTAACATCTGCTTGATATCAATGCTAGTGACACCTACAATCACTTTGCTGATTGAAACAAAAGCAAAATATTTTAAAATCTCAAATACAATCAGAAAACACGAGAAATACTCAGCAGATTGGACAGCATCTGTAAAGAGATTCAGTTAACACCTTCAGTTCTGCTTAGTATTTCCAGTATTTTTGTTTCTTATATCATGTGGCTAACAATTGACAGCAAGCCAATTGATCGTAATGAGAAAAAGTACTGGTCCTGTTGCTGTTTTAGCTCCCTTACCATTTTTGCTGCACTTACACATTTTCATCACCATAATGGGGTATCAAAGCCATGGATGTGGTTAAACCTCCTTCACCATTGTAGCTTCCTCACCTAAGTACAAGAATGTTATGTTCTTTCTGAGTACCAAGAAGACAGCATTCATAGCTCACCACAGTGAATAATGTTTTAAAATGCCCTGCCTTTGATCCTGGCTGAGCTCTTCCTCCCATTCCTTCACCAACTCGGCTGAGGATCTTACTACACATTCCGATTTTACTAGCTTTCGAAGAGACCAATCTCTAGCATGGCTACTCCGTCTGATACCAAGTATTTATGCAGGTGGCGCTGGACATATTTTCTCCATCCAGCATCTGGAAGCAGTGACTTAGTGGTAATGTAGTGGACTAGTAACCTAGAGCCTCAGGCTATTTTCTGGGGATGAATTCGAATCCCACCATGGCATTTGGTCAAATTTGAAATCTATTATGAATTCTGGAACTAATAATGAATATGGCAGTTGTAATAAAGACACATCTCGTCCATTGATGCCTTTAATAAGTCTAAACTACATGTGCCTAATAGTTGTGTGACACATATGGGTTGCTGGCCATTATTCAGCCCAAGCTAGAAGTTATCCCAGGTTCACTCATGAAGGCACAAAGTGCTTCAGTATCTGAAGAGTTGTGAATGATACTGAATAATGTGCAGTAAAAGTAAACATCACTCTTTCTGAGGCAAGGTTATTGATACAGCGCCTGAAGATGTATTGACTTAGTATATAAGTCTAAGAAACTCCTGAAATAAAATCGTGAATCTGAAAGCATTGGCAACAACCACGACTATCTTCGTTTATGCAAGTTATGAGTCGGATCATTAGAAAGGTTTTTCCTTGTCTCCCACTCATTTTAAATTTGCTGGAGTCAATTATGTCCCATTTAGATAAATGCTGCTTTGCTGTCAAGAGCAGTTACTTTCATTTTATCTATTCTCTGGAATTCAGCTCTATTGTCAATGTTTGGAGCATTGTTGCAATGAGATCTCAAGCCAAATGCTGTTTGAAATCAAACTGAGCATAAGTGAGCAGGTTATGGCTTATGAAACTAGGGAAATAAAGATTGTTCAAAGCACTTTAGCTGCTAAAGTACTGGTTCTTGTAGAACTAGTAGCTATGGGATTCCATTTATTCAATATTTTAAGAGACCTTCTGTGGAAGGGGCATACAGAAAACAGTGTACTCATTGAATATTATGTAGATAATCATTCATTTTGGGATAATATACACTCTACAATAAACACTTTTTTTGTCCATCATGTTCAGTTTATGGATTATGGTGTGCAAATAAATTTTGCCATTTGTACATTCTGAAAAAGAAAATAATCATTGTATTTCCCTTCTATGGTATTCCTCCAGCTAGATAATTTGGTCAGAAATTCTATGGGTGTTCTTCTCATGTCTCACCATTATTCCAGTTGAGACCAATTCTACTTTAAAACAACAGAAATTCTCATTTCAACAATCCTCCTGTGAATATTTACTGTTCTCCAACACCAATTGCAGTAGGAAATCAGCTAAGAGTTTTAGGTCTTCGGTATCTGATGGTGACAGTAGGAAACAATCTATAATGAGCTAGTGGGGTGTGCATGTAGAGAGAAGTTATACAGGACATTGATTAGGCCTCTTCTGGAATACTGTATCCAGTTCTGGTTGCCCTGATGTAGGAAGGATATTATTAATTTGGAGAGGGGTCAGAAAAGATTTTCTAGGATATTGCTGGGAATGGAAGGTTTGAGCTATAAAGATAGGCTGGATCGGCTGGGACTTTTCTCACTGGAGCATAGGAGATTGAGACGTGACCCATAGAGGTTTATAAAATCCCATAGGGGTGTAGATAAGGTGAATGGCAGGGGTCTTTTCCCTAGGGTGGGGGATTTCAAGATTTGAGGCATATTTTTGAGGTTAGAGGAGAAAGATTTAAAAAGGACATGGAGCTAACACTTTTACACAGAGTGGTTCATGTGTGGAATGAACTTCCAGAGGAAGTGGTGTAAACAGATACAGTTACAATGTCTAAAAGACATGTGGATACATACATTAATAAGAAATCTTTGGAAGGATATGGCCCAAGTGCAGACAGGTCAGATTAGTTTAGTTTGGGATTATGATCGACATGGACTGGTTGGACTGAATGGTCTGTTTCCGTGCTGTTTGACTCTATGACTCTCCAGAGTCGAAAAGTGTGGCGCTGGAAAAAGTACAGCAAATCAGGCATCTGAGGAGCAGGAGAGTCAATGTGTCGAGCATAAGTCCTGCATCACGATGGTTTATGCTCGAAATGTTGATCTCCTGCTCCTCAGATGCTGCCAGACCTGCTGTGCTTTTTCCAGTACCACACTTTTTGACCCTGATTCTCCAGCATCTGCAGTCCTCACTTTCTCCTATGACTCTCAATATTCCCAACCCCATTGAAGTCTGTACCATTTAAGTGCAAACAAAGGACATAAGGTCGTTTTTTTCACTTCCTTCTATAAAATGTAATAGAACCTCCAATTATTTATGAATTGAAACCATATGTTTCAGAATAAATCAGCTACTTGTCTCCCATAAAAAATAATTCAGTAGGATGGTCCTGTCATTATGGAAAATAAACATTTTTATTTGACCATACTTTGCTTACCAACTCTTTTTAATCTACACAGTGAACCACCAGAATTACTCAGTCTGCTGCCTGTCCTTTTTGCAAATTAATTGTACTGCTCTTCAGACTTTTGGAGTTATGCCATAAGTGACTTTTTCATTAAAAAAAACAAACTTTTTGATTAAGATTTATGAACTTTAATATGCATTTGACTTTTCTGTCCTGTTATTTTGATTTTTTTTGATATTGGCTTAGATATTCAGTAATTATAGCATACTTAAAAAAATCTCATTTGGTGGGATGCCAGTATATTCACCAATGTGGGTTTGCTATCTTAATGTAGTATTAAAATGATTTAAAAAGTGCAATAAAAATATTGTATTCAATAAAAAATATTTAGAATTAAGAATCTACTGAGGACCACAAAACCATTGTCAGGGAAAAACCCAAGTGTCCTTCAGGGAAGTAAATCTGCATCCTTATCTGTTCTGGCCTATATGTGATTCCAGAACCACAACAGTGTGATTAGCTCTCAAATGCCCTTTGAAATGGCCGAGCATGCCACTCAGTTGTATCAGTCGCTCCAAAGTCTCAACAACGAAATGAAATCAGATAGACCACCTGGCATCGATCCAGACTCTGGAAAAGACAATGGTATAAAGAGCCCTATTGACCCTGCAAAGTCATCTTGATCAATTTCTGGGGGCTAGTGCCAAAATTGGGAGAGCCTGACATTGTCGGCAAGGTATGATTTCATGAGAATGACTATATCCCAGACACAACTGTCACCATCCCTGGATATGTCCTGTCCATTGTCAGGACAAATCCAGCAAAAGTGGTGGCACAATCAGGAGGGAGTTGGCCTGAGAATCCTCAACATTGACTCAGACCCCATGAAATCTCATGACTTCAGTTTAAACTTGGGCAAAGAAACCACCTGCTGACTACCAAATACCGTCCTCTCTCAGCTGATGAATCAGTATTCCTCCATATTGATCACAAGGACACAAAATGCACTCTGATTGGGGGATTCAGTGTCTACCACCAGGAGTGACTCAGCAGCAGTACCACTATTCGAGTTGGTCAGGTCCTAAAGGACATAGCTATTAGACTTTGTCTGTGGCAAATGGTAAGAAAATCAACAAGGAGGGAAAAACACACTTGACCTCTTCCTTACCAATCTGCCAGCTGAAGATGCATCTGTTCATGTAAGACTGACCACCACAAGTCAGTCTGGAGACCAAGACCTGCCTGCATCGTGTTGTGTAGCACTACCACTGTACTAAATGGGACAAATTTTGAACAGATCTAGCAATCAAGACTGGGCATCCTTGATGTGCTGTGGGCTATCAACAGCAGAATTGTACTCCAGCACAATCTGCAACCTCATGGCCTGGTATAACCCCCACTCGACCATTACCATCAAGCCAGGGGATCAACTTTGGCTCAATAGAGAGTGCAGGAGGGCATGTCAGGAACAGCCACCAGGCATACCTCAAAATGAGGTGTCAAATTGGTGGAGCTACCAAACATGATTACTTGCATGCCAAACAACATAAGCAGCAGTTGATAAACAGAGCTAAGCCATCCGACAAACAACAGATCAGATCTAAGTTCTGTTCCAGAATGTGCCGCACCCCAAGCCAAGCTGTTCCAGTATAGTACAACACTGGCATCTACCCAACAATGTGGAAAATTTCCCAGGTATGTTCTGTACTCAAAAAACAGGGCAAATCTAACTGGCCGATTACTGCTCCATCAGTCTACACTCAATCTTTAGTAAAGTAATGGAAGGTTTCTTCAACAGTGCTGTCAAGCAACATCTGCTTAGCAATAACCTGCTCAGGGATACCCAGTTTGGGTTCCACCATGACTGTTCAGCTCCTGACCTTCTTCAGCCTTGGTTCAAACATAGACAAAAGAGCTGAATTTGGGAGGGGAGGTGACATTGATAGTCCTTGATATCAAAGCCTTATTCAACTGGGTATGACGTCAAGGAGCCCTAGCAAAACTGGAATCAATGTGAATCCAGGGCAAACTCTCTGCTGGTTGAAATCATACCTAGCACATAGGAGGATGGGTATGGGTGCTGGCGGTTAGGCATTTCAGTTCCAGGACATCTCTCCAGGAGTAACTCAGGTCCTGGAGTTATCCTAGGTCCAACCATCTTCAGTTGCTTTATCAATGATCTTCCTTCCATCATAAGGTTAGAAATCTGAATGGGCAATCATCACTTAATAGTGTTCAGCACCATTTGTGACTCCTCAGATATTGAAGCAGCCAATGTTCAAATGCAACCAGATATGGACAATATGCAGGCATGGGCTGACAAGTTGTGAGTAATGTTCGTGCCCCAGAAATGCCAAGCAATGACAATTGACAAGAAACCCAGCTAGAATCACCACATAATCACAGTAGCTACAAGAGCAGATCAGAGGCTAGGAATATTGCAGTGAGTAACTCCACACTCACCTCCCTCTCATGACTCCTCAAAGCCTTTCCACCATCTACAAGGCACGAGACAGGAGTGTAATGGAATACCTCTCCCCTCCCCCCACCCCTCCCCACTTGCCTGGATCAGTACAGCTCCAAAACACCCAGAAGCTTGACACCATCCAGGACAAAGCAATCCACTTGATTGGCGACACAACCACAAACATCCACTCACTCCACTACCAACTCTCAGTAGCAGCAGTATGGATTATCTATAAGACACACTGCAGAAATTCACACAAGATCATTAGGCAACACTTTCAAACCCATGACCACTTCCATCTACAAGGACAAGGGCAGCAGATACATGGGAACCTTCGAGTCCCTCCAAGCCACTCACCATCCTGACTTTGAAATATATAATTGTTCCTTCATTGTTATTGATTCAAAGTCCTAAAATTCCTGCCCTAGGAAACTTTGAGTAAACCAACAACACATAAACTGCAGCATTTCAAGAAGGCAGCTCATCACCACCTTCTCAAGGACAATTAGGGACAGGCAACAAAGTCTGGTCAGCTCGCGATGCCAACATCCCACAAATAAATAAAACAAATTCCTTTCACCCAATCTTAACGAATATGTTGGATGTAAATGTTGAAACAAGAATGAAATGAAGACAACCCTCCCAAAATAGAATAATAGTGAAGTTAATTTTTTTTTCAATGACGTTTTAAAGAAATTGACTGTGTTTTTGATTTTTCTGGACATGGAATATTTTAGGTATTTGGGTCCACAGTCCAGCCAGCCAAGCAGTGCATCGTCACAGACTGTTTGTTTATTTTACAAGATGGCCAGTTAAGTAGCTGCCTCTGGGTTCACTACCTGGTGAGGAATGGTCGGTAGATCAGGTAGAGGGAGGCTTGTCAATGTATTGGCAGCTTTCACGGTAGCTGGGCTGTCTGAATAACAGACAAGTTTCTGGTATTGAGACTGAGACTGGCTCTAATGCAATGAAGAGTACATCGGGTTCCAAGAGATTGATTGTGTTAGGGGACTCTCTAGTCCAAGGTACAGACAGACGTTTCTGTGGCCAGCAGCGAAAAATCAGAATGGTGTGTTGCTTCCCTGGTGCCAGGATCAAGGATGTCTCAGAGAGGGTGCAGAATGTTCTCACAGGGGGAGAGGGGCCAGAGGAGGTCATTGTCCACATTGGAACCCACGACGTTGGAAGGGAAAAGGTTGAGATTCTGAAGGGAGTTTACAGAGACTTAGGCAAGAATTTAAAAAGGAGATTCTCAAGAGTGATAGCACTGGGAGTAATCCAGATATTATGAGCTAGTGAGGACAGGAACAGAAGGGTAGAGCAGATGAATGCATGGCTGAGGTGTATGGGAGATGGATTCACATTTTTGGATCATTGGAATCTCTTTTGGGGTAGAAGTGACCTGCACAAGAAGGACAGATTGCACCTAAATTGGAAGGGGAATAATATACTAGCAGGGGGATATGCTTGGGAGGATTTAAACTAGTAAGATGGGGGAGGAGGGTGGGGGTGGTGGGACCAGGGAGATAGTGAGGAAAGAGATCAATCTGAGACTGGTAGAGTTGAAAGAAGAAGCAAGTCAAACAGTCAGGGCAGGTAGGGACAAGGTAGGACTAATAAATTAAACTGCATTTATTTCAAGGAGCAGTAAAATCAACGTTTCGGGCAAAAGCCCGAAACGTCGATTTTACTGCTCCTCGGATGCTGCCTGACCTGCTGTGCTCTTCCAGCACCACTAATCCAGAATCTGGTTTCCAGCATCTGCAGTCATTGTTTTTACCCTGCATTTATTTCAATGCAAGGGGCCAAACAGGGAAGGGAGATGATCTCAGGGCATGGTTAGGAACATGGGACTGGGATATCATAGCAATTACAGAAACATGGCTCAGGGATGGGCAGGACTGGCAGCTTAATGTTCCAGGATACAAATGCTACAGGAAGAATAGAAACTGAGGCAAGAGAGGAAGAGGAGTGGCACTCTTGATAAGGGATAGCATTACTGAGGGAGGATATTCCCGGAAATATATCCAGGGAAGTTATTTGGGTGGAACTGAGCAATAAGAAAGGGATGATCACCTTATTGGGATTGTGTTATAGACCGCCAACTAGTCAGAGGGAAATTGAGAAACCAATTTGCAAAGAGTTCTCAGTTATCTGTAAGAATTAATTGGAAGCACTAGCTTTCAGAGCTCTGCTCCTTCACTAGGTGGTTGTACACAATTGTAAGACATAGAATTTATAGCAAAAGTTTACAGTGTGATGTAACTGAAATTATACATTGAAAAATACCTTGATTGTTTGTTAAGTCTCTCATCTGTTAGAATGACCATGTTAGTTTCACGTCTTTCATACATAAATCGCAAGTTTTTTTTAGAAGTTACGTTCTCAGGTTAACTTTAACAATTGGTGTCAGCCCAGATAATATATTGAAAGTGTTAGCACTGCTGTGGGCTGCGGTCTGTGCCACAATGTTTAGACTGATTCTAATGTAAAAAAATGAATGAACAGAATCTTAGATGGATTCATGCAGTTTTTGAGCAAAGAACATTGGAACTCTGCAAATACAAATTCACCCCATAAACGTGTGGGTGTGTGTGGGTGTGGTGGTGGGGAGATGGTTGTTACTGTGAGAAAGTGTATATACGCGTGTGTGAGTGTAAAGGGGAATAAGTCTGTGAGAGGGTGCATGTGTGAGTGTGGAGGTCTGTGTGTGTAGGAGCGTCTATCTGTGTGTGTGTAGTGCAATGGGGTTACCTGTAGTGTGACATGAACTCAACGTCCAGGTTGAGGCCATCAATATGGGTACCAAACTTAACTATCAGCCTCTGCTTGGCCACTTTTCACTGCTGCCTGTCCCGAAGTCCGCCTTGGAGGATGGTCACCCGAAGGTCTGAGGTCGAACCGCTGAAGTGTTCTCCAACCGGGAGGGAACACTCCTGTCTGTTGATTGTTGTGAGGTGCTAAGGGGCATCTCCATCAAGGATGGCCACCTCAGCACCTCACTCTACTGCAAATCCACAGATAATCTCACAATGCTACACCTCTCCAGCTTCCATCCAAAACATATTAAAACAGCCATCCCCTATGGACAAGCCCTACACATACACAGGATCTGTTCAGATGAGGAGGAACGTGACGGGCACCTGGAAGTACTCAAGGATGTCCTCATAAGAACAGGATACGATGGTCAACTCATCAACCGCCAGTTCTGACGTGCCACAGCAAGGAACTGTAATGACCTCCTCAGGAGACAGACACGCGCTGCAACCGACAGAGTACCCTTCGCTGTCCATTACTTCTCAGGAGCCGAAAAACTACGCCATGTTCTTCGCAGCCTCAACACATTATCAATGAGGATGAGCATCTCACCAAGATCTTCCCCATACCTCCACTGCTCACCTTTAAACAACCACCAAACCTCAAACAGATCATTGTTCGTAGTAAACTGCCCGGCTTTCAGGACAACTCCAAACAACCCTGTCATGGTAGACGCTGCAAAGCGTGTCAGAGTGTGGACATGGATACC
This sequence comes from Chiloscyllium plagiosum, assembly GCF_004010195.1. NCBI lineage: Eukaryota > Metazoa > Chordata > Chondrichthyes > Orectolobiformes > Hemiscylliidae > Chiloscyllium > Chiloscyllium plagiosum. Next base: position 30,553,584 of record NC_057728.1, on the reverse strand, counting down.
ACCATTACGCGTGGGACACCTCCCACCAAGTACATGGCAGGTACACATGCGAATCAGCCAACATTGTCTATCTCATATGCTGTAGGCAAGGATGCCCTGAGGCATGGTATATTGGTGAAATCGAGCAGAGGCTGCGGCAACGAATGAATGGGCACCGCACAACAATCAACAGACAGGAGTGTTCCCTCCCAGTTGGGAAACACTTCAGTGGTCCGGGACATTCGACCTTGGACCTTCGAGTGACTATCCTCCAAGGCGACTTCAGGACAGGCAGCAGAGAAAAGTGGACGAACTGTTAGCTAAGTTCCGTACCCACAGGAGTGGCCTCAACCAGGACCTTGGGTTCATGTCACACTACAGGTGACCCTATTGCACCACACACAGACACACACACTCACTCACTCACTCACTCACTCACTCACTCACTCACTCCTGGGAAGCCTTCAGAGAGTCCAGAGACCGTGTATTCCTGTTAGGCTGGAAGGAAAGGCTGGTAGGTATAGGCAATGCTGGATGACTAAAGAAATTGAGGGTTTAGTTTAGAAAAAGAAGGAAGCATATGTCAGGTATAGACAGGATAGATCGAGTGAATCCTTAGAAGAGTATAAAGGCAGTAGGAGTATACTTAAAAGGGAAATCAGGAGGGCAAAAAGGTGACATGAGAGAGTTGGCAAAGAGAGTTAAGGAGAATCCAAAGTGTTTTTACAAATACATTAAGGACAAAAGGGTGACTAGGGAGAGAATAGGGCCCCTCAAAGATCAGCAAGGCAGCCTAGGTGTGGAGCTGCAGGAGATGGGGGAGATACTAAACAAGTATTTTGCATCAGCATTTACGGTGGAAAAGGACATGGAAGATATAGAATGTAGGGAAATAGATGGTGGCATTTGAAAAATGTCCACATTACAGAGGAGAAAGTGCTGGATGTCTTGAAATGCATAAAAGTGGATAAATCCCCAGGGCCTGATCTGGTGTACCTTAGAACTCTGTGGGAAGCTAGGAAAGTGATTGCTGGGTCTCTTACTGAGATATTTGTATCATCGATAGTCACAGGTGAGGTGCCGGAAGACTGGAGGTTGGCTAACATGGTGCCACTGTTTAAAAAAGGTGGTAAGGACAAGCCATGGAACTGTAGACCGGTGAGCCTGACTTCGGTGGTGGGCAGGTTGTTGGAGGGAATCCTGAGGGTCAGGATGTACATGTATTTGGAAAGGCAAGGACTGATTAGGGATAGTCAACATGGCTTTGTGCGTGGGAAATCATGTCTCACAAACTTGCTTGAATTTTTTTGAAGAAGAAACAAAAAGAATTGATGAGGGCAGAGCAGTAGATGTGATCTATACGGACTTCAGTAAGGCGTTCGTCTAGGTTCCCCATGGGAGATTGGTTAGCAAGGTTAGATCTCATGGAATACAGGGAGAACTAGCCATTTGGATACAGAACTGGCTCAAAGATAGAAGACAGAGGGTGATAGTAGAGGGTTGTTTTTCAAACTGGAGGCCTGTGACCAGTGGAGTGCCACAAGATTTGGTGATGAGTTCACTTCTTTTTGTCATTTACATAAATGACTTGGATGCAAGCATAACGGTACAGTCAGTAAGTTTGCAGATGACACCAAAATTGGAGGTGTAGTGGACAGCGAAGAAGGTTACCTCAGATTACAACAGGATCTTAATCAGATGGGCCAATGGGCTAAGAAGTGACAGATGGAGTTTAATTCGGATAAATGCGAAGTGCTGCATTTTGGGAAAGCAAATCTTAGCAGGACTTATACACTTAATGGTAATGTCTTGGGGAATGTTGCTGTTGCTAAACAAAGAAATCCTGGAGTGCATGTTCATAGCTCCTTGAAAGTGGAGTCAGAGGTAGATAGGATAGTGAAGGCATTTAGTACGCTTTCCTTTTATTGGTCAGAGTATTGAGTACAGGAGTTGGGAGATCATGTTGCGGCTGTACAGGACATTGGTTCGGCCACTGCTGGAATACTGTGTGCAATTTTGGTCTCCTTTCTATCAGAAAGATTTGAAACTTGAAATGGTTCAGAAAAGATTTACAAGTATGTTGCCAGGGTTTGAGGATTTGAGCTATAGGGAGAAGCTGAACAGGCTGGGGCTGTTTTCGGTTTGGAGGGATATGGGCCGGGTGCTGGCAGGTGGGACTAGATTGGGTTGGGATATCTGGTCGGCATGGACGGGTTGGACTAAAGGGTCTGTTTCCATGCTGTACGTTGCTATGACTCTAACTTCTTGAGGAGAAAGCCTAAAAGGGGGATGGAGTGAAATGACTGTGAGAAAAAGGGCTAAGGGAAACCACAGCATCCCTGATCATTTGACCTTGACAGCAGTTTTCAGGAGCTGATACCTTTTTAGGCTTGTCATTTGCACTATTCAGAGACAAAAAAAATTGGAGGAACAACACCTCATCTTCTGCCTGGGCAGCCTACAGCCCAGAGGACTCAATGTTCAGTTCTCCAATTTTAAATAATCTACCTTTCCATCCCCCGACTCCCTTCCCAGCCTCTCCCCCTCCATCCACTCCTCCCTGCCAGCAATCGGATTCATTCCTCCCATGACCAACCAGGTCATACCCTCTACCTATCTTCCTCTATTCCCAGTCCACCACCCTGACCCCACCACCCCATTTATCTTCAAATCCCCCTATGTGTAACCTTTCTTCTCCATATGAAATGTCGACTTCTCCACCTCCTGATGCTGCTGTGTTCTTCCAGCCTCCTACCAGTCTAATTTGAATTATTTTAGCAGTCAGGTTGCATCCCATTTTCAAGCCTCTAAATCTCTTCAACTCCAATCTCTCACTGTGTAGCTGTATCCTCTGAGTAATTAAGGTTTCTGACAAGGATTTGGGCAGTATGATGCTATCAAAATTAAACATCCTTGTACCTGTGGCCATTTTACAAGCTTAAATGGCTACCCAGCAATGCTGGTCATGTTGGTGTCACCATACAGAAGACACCTCTTGGAAAAGTAGAAGGAGATATCGACAAAACACAGTTTTCTCTGATTTTTCTAGCCCTTCTGTCTCTAAGCCTGTCTTTAAGAGCCTGATGAAGTACACGTGAGTATGTTTGTACATATATGTCATTACCTTGTGATGTATTCTGTCTTTCATTGAATTATTGTATTTGGCTACCAAGTTTAACTGATAAAGCAATACATAATGCAAATTATTGTTGACTTTGTTCTTTTGGCTTAACACATTAGTGTTGACTTTGATACCTTAGAAGAGTGTACCAAAATGGTGGTCAGAATCTTCTGGTCTGACTGGTGATGGGTCTGGTGGTGAGAAAGTAAGTTAATTAGGTGCAGTGGAATGTCCCAGATCCCTAACACTTTCCATGTCCACACAAATTAAGTTCGAAGTTGAGGCCTCAGAAAAATCAATTAATGAGCATTTAAGGGCCTAATTTACTTGGATTACAATTAACTCAGCCCCAAGTAGGACTAAATCATTTGGTCTACCCAACTGTTACACCAGTGCGGACAACCTGTCAATTGGGCTGATGGATGGAGAAGATGACTTGATCTGTACCAACTTGTGCATGTTCAAGAGACTGTACATAAGGTAGGGTGTGACCACTGAGAGCCATCCTTTGTTTCTGACTCCCCCACCCCTCTCTCCATGTTGCTTAACCCCAGGAACACAACCCCAAAAAGCACTAGCCAGGTACATTAATCTTTGCGATCTTCGATGTCCATCTGGCAGCATCTTTGTCCTTCATGGGAGTGTTGTCAATTCCAAGAGCTACCAGTCAATTAGCTGGCCTCTGATTGACCAGCAGTTCTCACAGGGCTGGGCGTCCACTCAGGACTCAGGACAGGAGAATACATCAGTGCCGAACAACTAGGGCTTAGGGATTCGAGGGACCCAGTATGCTGGGTTGGGGCTGGGGCGGATGTGCTTGGGCAGGGGGCTGGAGCAGGACAAGAACCTGGGCCAGGAGCTGCACAAGGGCCCACTGTTTCTGTCCCTGGCTCTGTCTTACCCTGGGGACAATTTCAGGGAAAGCTCTGCCACTGTATATCAAACTGCCTGACTTGGGAGGATAGAGAGGCTATTGCTTTGAAGAGTCAACTTGGATGTTTCTCCAACTTATGAATAAGTAAATAAGACAGCCAATGAAAGATTCCGCTCAGTATTACCTTTCTGTCATCAGCTGTAACTAACCTATAGTGAGAGTATGGCTGAGCAGAATGATAACAGCATTATCTTTTATTGCATGTTTCAGTAATAAAGTTTACTTGCCAATAGCCCACATCATGTCAGCAGAAATCCTTCTCTGAAAACAAAGGAGCCTGTTATATCCAAAGATTTGACAACATTTGTGGTTTAATTCTGAATTACAAAATCACATTCATAAAATGGCTCCTCTGTGTCAACTCAAGACCACATAATATTAATGGCGAAGAATCACATGCCTGTGGAACTTTTCCTTAAACTGTGTCACTGTATAAATGCTGAAGTAGGACTAATAGAGAATACATTAGGTAATCGGAAATCTAATTTGCAACTGGAAATTCAGTATAACATTTCCATCATGTTTTGAGATTTATTCCTGTTGCACTTACCTTTGGTTATTTTGTCATTCGTGTACATAAACTAAATCAGCATGGAAATTAAAAGCCATAGCTAAAAGCTACTAAATAATGTCATCCAATGACACATTACAAATCACATCAAAGCAGAGCATCAGTGAATGCATATCATTACTGTTCTTTCTTGTCAACCAGAAATATTAGGACAGATATAAGTTCAGAGGCAGAGAAGGAAATGTACTGAGCCAAGAAACCTGGATGTGAAGAATACTTTACTAAACATAGCTACAGAATGCCTTTAAATCATAGAAAATAAGTAGAACAGCACAGCAAAAAAGGACCATCAAGTCTGTTTTGACTCTTTCCAATTAGTCCCATTGTTCTCATTCTCCATATCTATGAAAGGTGTTCTTCTTCAAATATTTATCCAATTCATTTCAGAGGGCTACTGTTGAATAAGACAGTAAATTCCAAATCTTAACCACTTGTTGCATGAAAGATGTCCTCGCCACACAACTGCCATCCAGTTCTTTTGCCAATGGTGTTGATTTATTCTGTTTATTGCTCTTGGCCAGATTCATTCATTGGCTGACTGTGCAATAGGTAGGAAATCCTGAAGCATTAGATTAGTGCTGAGCTGGTTGAGACCAGTTAAATATATTTTTTGGGGTGGGTAACATTGTGGCTTGACTAGCAGAGATATTTGTATCATCTATAGCCACAGTGAGGTGTCAGAAGACTGGAAGGTATCTAATGTGTGCCTTTATTTAAGAAAGCTGCAAAGAGAAGCCTGGGAGCTATAGATCAGTGGATCTGACATCAGTGGTGGGTAAGTTGTTGGAGGGGATTCTGAGAGATATTGCATTTGGAGAAGCAAGGACAGATTAGGGATGGTCAGCATGGCTTTGTGTGTGGGAAATTGTGTCTCGCAACATGGCGCCAGACCCAAAACATTAACTTTGATTTCTCTTCACAGCTGCTGCTAGACCTGCTGAGCGTTCCAGCAACTTCCATTTTTGTTTCTGACAAACTTGATTGAGTTTTTTTAAGGATGTGACCAAGAAAACCGATGAGGGAAGAATGGTAGACATTGTCTATATGAATTTTAGTAAGACCGTTGACAACGTTCCACATGGTTGACTGGTTAGTAAAGTTAGCTCAAATGGGATTCAGGGAGAGCTTGCCAATTGGATACAAAATTGCCTTGATGATAGGAGACAGAAAGTGTTGGTGGAGGGGTTTTTTTCCGGACTAAAAGCCTGTGACCAGTGATGTTCCGCAAGGATTCGTGCTGGGTCCACAGTTGTTTGTCATTGAAATAAATTATTTGGATGAGAATTTAGGAATCATGGTTAATACGTTTGCAAATGACGAAATGAGTGATATAGTCGACAGTAAGGATGGTTATCTACGATTACAAAGCGATCTTGATCTGTCTATTAGTGGGCCAAGGAATGGCAGATGAAATTTAATTTGGATACATGCGAAATATTCCATTTTGGTAAGACAAACAATGACGGGGCTTTTTCAGTAAAGCTTGGGTTCTGGGGACTGTTAAAACAGAGAGAGACCTAAGGATTCAGCTACATAGTTCATTGAGAGTTGCGTCACAGGTAGATAGATTGGTAAAGAAGGCATTTGGCACACTTGCATTCGTTACTCAGATCATTGAGTTTAGGAGTTGGTGGCATCAAGTTGCAGTTGTACAGGACATTGATGAGGCAACTTTTGAAGTACAGTGTACAATCCTGGTTGCCCTGCCAGAGGAAGGATATTGTTAAATTGGAGAGGGTGCTGAAAAGATTCACAAGGATGTTACAAGGACTGGAGGGTTTAAGTTATAAGGGGAAGGTGAATAAGGTGGGACTTGTTTTCCACTGGAGCGCAGGAGGTTAGGGGTGACCTTATTGAGGTTTATAAAATCATGAGGAGCACAGATAAGGTAAACAGCAAAAGTCTTTTCCCTAGAGTTGGGGAGATTAAAACTAGAGGGCGTAATTTTAAGGTGAGAGGAGAAAGATTTAAAAGGGACCTGAGGGGCAACGTTTTCACACAGATGATTCATATATGGAACAAACTGACAGAGGAAGTGGTAGATGCAGGTACAGTTACAACATTTAAAAGACGTTTGAACAGGGGAAATTCCATCGGAGGTATGGGAAGACATCTGGGGGAATGTAAGGAAAATCTCAGTAGGTAACCGAGTGCAGGCCATGCAATTGAAGATCTTACACAGGGCTCATATGGCGTCAGAGAGGCTAGCTAAACTCAAGAGAGGAGTATCATCAGGATGTCCCAAATGTAAAATGAGTATAGACACTCTCTCACACATTGTCACTGGTCGTGTTGTAAGATCCAGAGATACTGGAATGCTATAGTAAGGGAGATTGAGGTTATCCTGGGGATTGAAATTAATGTGGATCCGGTATTATTTATTTTGGGGTTACCAAATTTGCTCTCTCTGGGGGAACACGGGAAGAGATTGTGTAACATTCTTACCCACTGTGCGAGGAAGAACATTCTGGTGAACTGGATGAGAGAAAAACCACCCAAGTCTTATGGAGAGGCGTAGGCTGGTGATGGAGCATCTTCCCGCAAGACTACTTTACAAATATGGTGCACCACAAAACAAAACAGTCTTACAAGATGTGATCCCCCCCTTTTAAATTATATTGAGCTGACTTATCAGCAATATTAATCAGGGCCGTGGTATAGCCGTAGGAATCCGTATGGGTGCCTGTGGGGCCCCGGGAGGAGGAGACTGGGGCGCAAAAGAATACAGGTACTGTAGATGGTGCTCCCAGGGATGGGAGCCTCAGTGGAGGCATGAAGGGTGAAATAGAATAAAGTAGTGAGATATAATTTAGTTTAAGTTAGTATTTATTTAAAATGTTTGTAGTTTTGTTTAAGTTAAGTAACTATGTTTGTTTTGGTAGAATAGTAGGTCGGTTATTAACAATGGTACTGTGTTATGGCCTTTTTTCTACTGCTGTTTTGTTTTTGTTTTGATGGTGTTATTTTTTTCTTTGATATAAATGTTTTGTAAAAGATTTTAAAAGGTTTTCAATAAAAATATTTATTAAAACAAAGAAATTTGGACAGGTTCACGAATGGGAAAGATTTAGAAGGGTACAGGCCAAATGCAGATATATGGGACTAGTTTAGTTTGAGAAACTTGGTTGGAATGGACAAGTTGGATTGAAGGATAGGTTTCTGTGCTGTATGACTCTTTGACTCTACGGTCAGGCATTCCAATTGCAAAGAATGTGTTTACTTGTGGAAGCTCGTTCTGATCATGGCAAGGGGTTAGGTGTTGATAGGTTTTGCTTATGAAGCAGAATATGGTTGAGAAAACAAATTTTAGTCAAGGAGTTACAAATGATGAGAGCAGGCAAGGGTTGTTGGGAGAAAATAATCTGAAGCTTAATCAGGAGGAATAAATTAAAATATAACAGGAAGCTTACTAAGAATTTAAAAACAGATAGCAAGCAGTTCTCCAGGTATTTAAAAGGAAAAGAGTAAGTAAGGTGAGTGTTGATCTTCTAGAAAGAAAGAATGAGGAGTAAATAATAGTTAATAAAGAATGGCAAATGAAATGATCAAATATTTTGCTTGTGTCTTTACTATATAGGATACAAGAAATATTCCAATAACAACTAGAAAATAGGAATTGGAAGGAAGAAGGGAACTTAGTGAAATTACCATCACAAGGGAAATGATTCTAAATACATTGATGAAGCTGGAGCTGACAGGTCTCTGGATCCAAATGAATTTCATCTTTGGTCTTAAGAGTTTGTTAATTAGGTAGTAGGTTAATCTGGTGTCAATTTTTTCAAAGTTCCCTGAATTGAGACAAGGTTCCATCAGATTGGATATACCACTCCTTTATTTCACAAGGGAGGCAGAGAGAGGAAATTATAAGCCAGTTATCATGGGGAGCATGTTGGAATCAATGATTAAAAATATTAAAACTCCACACTTCGAGAAACTCAACATAACCGGGAAGAGTCAGCATGATTCCATGAAAGGGGAATCATATTTCACTAATTTATTGGAGTTCATTGAACTAGCAGCTTGTACTGAATAGGAGACACTGTAGACATACTTCAGAATTTCCAGAAGACATTCAGCAAGGTACCACATCAAAGGTTATTGCAGAAAACAAAAGTGCATAATGTTGGGGCAACACACCACCATGGATAGAACATTGGCTGGTTGGCAGAAAACAGAATATGCACAAATGGGTGTCTGTCTGATTGACAGGAGGCAATTTGCCCAGTCTATGTGTAGAATGAACACCAATGATTATTGTATTCTCCTTGCTGCATGAATCTCTAATTTCCTGATTTATACTGTGCCCTATATTACCAGTACTATTTGGTGACATATAAAACACTCCAATATGCACCCTTTTCCAAATGAGACAAATAATATTTAGAAAACTGCACTTATTTATTGCCCTAAATGTCTAATGTTATTTAATATTTAGTTCCCAGTCTTAGTCACCTTTTAGCTATGTCATCAGGATGGCAATTAAATCATATCTTTTTTACTTTTTCTATCACCATCAATTTATCTATCTTGTTGTGAATGCTACATGTATACAGAGAGAGTGCTTTTAATTCTGCCTCATAAGCTTCGTTGTTCCTTGGATATATTTCTGCTTTCATAGACTCTGTACGGTGTGGAAACAAGTTCACACTGGCCCTCCAAAGAGTATCCCAGCCAGATCCATTTCACCACCGTACCTCATGTACATATCCCTGAACACTATGGGCAATTTAGCATGACCAATTCACCTAAACTACACATCTTTGGATTATGGAGGAAACTGGAACAGCCGGAGGAAACCCATGCAGACATGAGGAGAATGTGCAAACTCCACACAGACAATTACTAAGGCTGGAATCGAACCCAGGTCCCTGGTGCTGTGAGACAGCAGTGAAAACCACTAAGCTACCGTGCTGCTTGGTGGGCAGCACTGCAAAGCTTTCATTTGCAGTTTTCCCATGTTCTATAACCAGTTTTGTTTTTATTCTGTCAGAACTCCCTCTCAGGCTGCCATTTCCTGACAAATTAGTTTAAATCCTCCCCATCAGCACTGGCAAGTCTCCCCACAAATCAAGGTCCTGCTAAGATGTCAACCAGCCTCCTTGTATAGTCCCACCTTCCCAGAACCAGATCCATACCCAGATATCTAAAGTCCTACCTCTATTGCACTGTTTTTTCAGTTCATGTTCATTCAATCAATCTTCTTATTTATTACCTCACTAGTATGTGGCAGTTGAAGCATTTGTGAGAGGTCCTACTTTCAACCTCATTCCTCGCTCCCTAAATTTTTTTTCAGGATCCTATCCCTCTTTCTATCTGTGATAGTTGTGCCAAAACATACCGTGATCTCTGGTTGTCCACTCTCTTAAAAAAGAATGTCCTGCAGCTACTACATGGCATTCTTGACCCTGGCACCAGGGAGATAATTATCATCTTGAAGTCACATCTGCAACCATAGAAATGCCTGTCTACACTCCTAATTATCAAATCTCCAACCACAATTGCTCTTTCACTAGTTTTCCTCAACACCTGAAGCTGGTTTTTGCTTCATTTTCTCACCAGTAACAAAAATAGAAATCCGGTTACAGAGCAGGATAGACTTGGGAACTCTTGCATTTTCTACCTGGTCTTCTTTGACTGCAGTCCCCATATCCTCTTTGCTTGCATGCTTTTGATCTGCAATGCAACTGTTTTGTTAATTGTGTTACCGATGTAGTTCTCAACTTAGTGATGCAATACAGTGACTCCAGCTGTCTTTCAGATTCCAAATCCCAAGGCTCAAGTTTTTGTAACTGGAGACATTTCTAGGCCAGGGAAAGCGCAGCAGGTCAGGCAGCATCCGGAGAGCAGGAAAATCGACGTTTTGGGCAAAAGCCCTTCATCAGGAATAGAGCTATTCCTGATGAAGGGCTTTTGCCCGAAATGTCGATTTTCCTGCTCCTCAGATGCTGCCTGACCTGCTGTGCTTTTCCAGCACCACTCTAATCTAAATTCTGGTTTCTAGCATCTGCAGTCTTCACATTTCCCTACATTTCTAGGCCATATGAAGCATCCAAGGCTCCTCATATGGTACAGGATAGACATTGCACATAGCTGAGCTGTCCTGTCATATCTTAAATTTATTTTCAGATTATTTACACTAAATTGGACACTAGGATATAGAAAGTAAAATTGCTCACCAGTCAACTCTTTACAAACAGGCACTTTCACTGAATACTCACCAACCAATCAGCTTATGACTTTGCTGCCTTTAAAAGTAACTTGGTTACATACTTGAAGAGCCACAACCTAAGAGGATACAAGCCAAGAGGCTTGGTCGGATAGACGTTTCTTAGCCAACACCAATATAATGAGCTGATTAGCCTTCTCCTATGCCATAAATTTCTAGGAGCCTTCTATGCTTCTGTGATGCTTTGCATAATTTGTTGATATATTCAGTAATATTGAACATTGAGCTTTGTTCAATGTTGTGTTCAAGTCATCAGGGCTATACTCTGATGACTGAGAGAGCTATTCTCTTCCTTTGCCTTTCAAAGTTTATTTAGAGGACCACCTGGCCTCTTACATATGAAGGACCCATATCACCTTTTCCACCTCAAGCACCACAACCTCCAGTGGTGCACCAGAGACACTTGATGCCTGCTCTTTGCTAGACAGTGCTCTTCTGTGCCTTTTTCAAATCCAATTCACTTTTGCGGGATATTTCAGCAACTGTTCCAGAAAAGCACTTCTCCTTTGTATGAGGTACAGGCCTGCTTTAATTAGCACAGGTATGTCTGTAGCATTTCAAGATTTTGTGCCTCCTGTAGATGTATAGCCAATTAATAGCACACTTCGCACTCGCTGTAGACTGTGACCACATAAATGAGCAAGAAGGGCTCTCGTGATGCAATGGTAGTGTCTCTGCCTGGACCAGGAGACTTGAGTTTCTCACTTTCTCCTACCCCCTTCCAAGTCCTCACTTTCTGCTTAGGTTCAAGGCCTGCCTGCCTCAGAGGAGTGTCACAACATCTCTGACCAGGTTGATAGTAAATATCTCACAAGAATAAAGTTCCATCTGGGAGGTCCTGGTTTATGCAAGATACTCTACATAAGATCTCTTGTGGTGCAGTGGCAATGTCCCAACCACTAGAGCAGGAAGCCTGGGCTCAAGCCCCACCTGCTCCAAAAGTTTGTAATAACATCACTAAACAGGTTGAATAGAAATATCTGTAAATGGACTGCCAGAACAATGTTTGTGGAATGAATGTGGTTAAGTCATACATCATAGTCCCCAAGCCCTTTCTGAGACCATATTCAACTTGTTCTCTAAATGTCTACAGGAGGAGGAGAGGAGAAAAAGGTAAAGCTAATAGAATAATAAGAAACACGTGTTAGATGGTATTGATGTAAAGTTCATGATTTTAGACATAGTTTGCCTGTGCCACTATGATCCATCTTCTGAAGTCAATAAATACTTCAAAATTCTTGTCAGCTATAACAATAATTTATGCATCCGCTAATCCATTCTAATCCACTTTTCCCTCTAGCAGTCAACACCTGTTCCTACTTAAGCTTCAGTGGTTTTCTTTAAACTTGAAAACAAAACTCAGGGGATTATTTCGAGGTGTAAGGTGGATTTTGGTCTGTTTAGGACAATCAATTTTCTGACAAAACCACAATGAAAATTTTAAAAACAAAAGATTAAGTCTTCCAGACAACAATTAGATACGATTGTTCATATTTATTGCCTTCATTGCTAAACATAAGCCACTTGTCCTGTTTAAATTTTTTTTCTATTCTCCAAAAAATAGTATTTAAACAAAATACATGATGGCAATCTAAACCTTTTGGAAATTCTGTCTAAATATTCCAGTAAAAAGATATGATAAATTGTAATTCACCTCCTTGCGTATAATAAAAACAAAGTAAATCCTTGTTAAACACTTGTACTAATGTTTACTCAGAACATGTATTGTGTTGCAGAGGTGAAATTATGCATTTGGAGTTTTTAAATCCTGAATCTCAGCGACGCATTACTTTACTGTTCCTATCTAATCCAACAAAAATGGCCTCACCAGCAGGAGGCAAGAGTCAAAATTAAAAAGCAAAGGGGTTTTTAGATTAGATTACTTACAGTGTGGAAACAGGCCTTCGGCCCAACAAGTCCACACCAACCCTCCGAAGAGCAACCCACCCAGACCCATTCTCCTACATTTACCCCTTCACCTAACACTATGGGCAATTTAGCATAGCCAATTCACCTAAACTGCACACTTTTGGACTGTGGGAGGAAACCGGAGCACCCGGAGGAAACCCCTTCAAACACGGAGAGAATGTGCAAACTCCGCACACAGTTGCCTGAGATAGGGATTGAACCCTAGTCTCTGGCCCTGTGAGGCAGCAGTGCTAACCACTGTGCCACCGTGCCACCCAGGGTTTCTGAAAAGTCAAATTGCTAGACTGTTCTTCAACTGATACATATACTTGATAGCATCCAAAAATGTAAAGGCTGACTAGTTTGCAACTTCAGAACTCCCTCTATCTCTTCAACTAGATTGTACTTACCACCATCATGCCAGGGGTAAAATAATAGATAAGAAACACTTTAGTCCATGTTGTTTAGCTACTCAACACTTCAGTAAGCAAAGTAAAAGATGATTTCTGGTTGAAAAATTAATTCTTATCATAAATGATGCAACATATTATTAATCTCAAATACATTAGGTTACATTTTCAAAATGATGATTCATTTGCATTTTGAATTATATCATGCAGAATTATTTGGTATTGAAATTGATAATTAAGTGGGAAAACCTAATTAATTTTAAGAAATTTGTTTCACTTGGAATTCTTTGGTATAATATTATAATATGTTTGAGTGCATCTATGTCTTTAAATTACATATGCAAATATCAGATCAGTGGCAGTGTAATCTAGCAATTGACAATGTCCAGAAACATGTCATTTCATCATTTATGCAGTGACTCGTGTTTTATTTGGCATGATATGTAGAAGATACAATAGACTGTACAGTTCAGGCAGGTACTATTTTTTATCACAGCCACATTCATAACTGTATCACAATGACAATTTTGTTTGTTAGTTATTCTTGAAGAAATGTTGTATATGTATCAAATGCATCACTCAATTTCAGTCACAATATCTCTTTGGTGTAATGATGGGTCTATGTGTGGAACTTTAACTGTACTCAAGTGACATGACAATCACTAGACAAATTCGAGGTGATAATTGTCAGATATGTTTAACCCCCTGGTATCATTTACATACTGTTTCAAATGATGTGTGTTTAATGGTTGCCACAGACTGCACACACAGGCACTTACAATGGTAACAAGACTACAGGAAGACAGCTACAATTACTTTTCGTCAAACATTCTATTTCACATCAAAATAATTTGCATGCATTAGCATTTTTAGTTACAAGGTATGTAAGTTTCCTATGTATATATTTTGAAAGCAGGTTTTGGGAAGATTTGTAGCTCAGGTTGAGGTTCTGGATAAAAATTTGCTCACTGAGCTGGAAGGTTCATTTTCAGACGTTTCATCACCATACTAGGTGTGTTTGTTGAAAGAGTTCCAGTTGAAGTGCCATGCTTCTAGGAATTCTTGCACGTGTCTTTGTTTGGCTTGTCCTAGGATAGACGTGTTGTCCCAGTCGAAGTGGTGTCCTTCCTCAGCTGTATGTAAAGATACATAAATAAAAAGCGGGCCATACCACCATTTCTTCACTGGAGGTTCACTGATGATGTTACCTAGTATGGTGACGAAATGTCTGAAAATGAACCTTCCAGCTTAGCGAGCAAGCTTACATCCATATATTTTAAAACATTATTATTTGCCAATAAAACTGTGTGTTAACTCGAGTCTGTTCCAATTTCACCAGCCTGTGCAAATGCATTGCATACACTGTGTTTAAACCATGCTGGTCTCCAAATTACTAGTGTGAGTTGTTGATAGTTCCTGTAATAACTTCTCATTCATAAATTGATTCACCTTCTCCAGAGAATGTACTTCCTATGGAAAATGATGTTGATGTGTTGTTGATTCATTTTTATTGCTTTAGAATAGTGAATTTTTGAGCCTGAAATGATATCATTCCTTCCTGATCTGCTGCCGGCAGTCAAGGAACTGCTTGTCCATTTGTCTGCAGTTGTGTCAACATATCCGCTCATATTCAATGCAAGCAATTGAGGTGACAACTGCTTTCCTCAAGTCCCAAGTTAACATGTAAACTGACTTCTGTTGGAAGTGTTTAGTACATTGACTGCTTGCACTCTGACTGGCTCTCTAATGCTCAGCTCTAGCAGTGACGAGAAAGTTTTGTCAAAGTGAAAGTTGACTGTTGTTTCATCTTAATTTTGTCACTAATGCCTGTTACTAATAATAGATTCATTAGTTTTTTTTCATGATTGCAAAAGTAACTTGAGTGCGATATGATATTAGGCATTGGGCTAGATTACTTTCTAAGTATTCAGTAGGCATATTTCTCTACTCAAGGATTGCCTTGTGCAAGTCTATGCTGGATTTGTTTGATTTTTTTAAATGATCCCTTTGGTGATTTTAAAAGTCACTTCAGCCTTTCCATTTCAGTGATGATAGTATGGCTGCCATTAGGTAGTCATTTATTGTTATGTCTGCAATGTCGTAACAACTGAAGTGAGCTTTCAGGAATAATTTCCTGTGAATATAAAGAAGACTATTCCAAGCTTTCTCATTGGTTTGACTGGAATGTCATGTGTTATAAACAGTCCTTTGGCTTGATATTTGTTACAGGCAGTGCACTGGCTGTTTGAACCTAATTTCTCATGTTTGTCTAGTTGAACACTTCCTCAGACTAGACTTAATTTCTTGATGCTTGAATGGTTGTGCTTCAACATCTTTTTTTCTCAACTCCTTGGGGATAGTGACTCTATTTCCTTTGTATACAATGCCATCTTCGCTATCACTTCATCTCTGTATGCCCAGTGTACTCTTGTAGGAACAGGTATATCATTGCTGTTGTCAGGCCATCTTTTTATCACTACTTCCTGCAGCACTAAAAGAACTATATTGTGTTACGCAGTTTGCTTGTTTAGAACAAAATATTAGTTTATTGGATTCATGAATCTGCTGGATTGATAACTTCCAGAGCTTGTCAAGCTCATTAAATCTGTTAGGTTTCATACTCTGTCTTATCATCCTTTATGAAGAGTGCCATTCTCCATAGTATGTTGGCAATGTACATCTGTTTCCCTTGCGAGTGTGCCACATCGAGATTATATCTCTGCAAACAAAGTAACATTCCTTGCAGATGTTTTGTATCAGCAAGAAGTAGTTTGAGGAAAATGTCTTGAAATGGCTTATAGTCAGATTCCACTGTCACTTAGGCTCTCCCAAACAAACATTGATTACAAGGTTTGCGAACAAAGGCAATAGCCAAGCATGTTTCATTATCTGAGCATAACGTCATTCACTTTGTCTTTACACACAGTATATAAATATAACTAGTTTTCCTTGCTTCATAATGGTTGCTCCAATTGCTAGGTTGCAAGGTAACTTCATCATTGTAGTACCTCAACACTGGCATTGTTATCGCTCGTTGTTTGATTCTTGGGAAAACTGCTTTTGGTTCTGTACCCCAATACAACTGTATGTCCTTAAGTGAACATGAATAGAGTTTCGCACTTTTAATTTGATGTCAAATTAAACAGGAAATATGGTAAATAGTTCCTGAATCCAACAAATAATTATTTTGCTTTCACATCTTTTGGTTGCTGCATCCCTGCTACCGCTCTCTTTGACAGGATCCTGGTGAAGTCATTTTGCTGTTGATAAACAACTTATTTACTTGAACTTAGCAATCTTCAATTAGTGTTTTCATATTCAATTTCCGGTTAATTTCAAAATCTCTCTCTTGTAGTTACACCAGATACTGATCAAGGTCTGAGATGGCTTCTTCCATTGTGTTTCTACATCCACAGAAAAGCAAGTTATCCGCAATAGCTTCCCCACCTGGAAGATAACCATCACCATAACACCATAAGACATAGGAGCTGAAGGAGGTATTCAGCATAATTAGTCTGCTCCAACCATTCAATGAGATCATGGCTAATCTGATCATCCTCAAATCCACGTTCCTGCCTTGATTCCCTGATGATTATAAATATCATGCTATCTGTGTTGATACTTTCTGAAGCAGTGGAAATGCCATTCTGTAACTATCTGTCTATACCGAATGGTATAAAGAATGTAGTTAGAAAATGGCTGCTTCCATGCAGCTTCACTTACCAGTAACCATCCTTCACTTTGAGGGTAGTGAAGAACTTTGCTTTGGCAAGTTGTTACAAAAGTTCTTCAGTGATTGTATCGTGGCACTGTGATGTCTTCAAAGTTTTGTTGAGATCTTTTAGCTGAAAAGATACTTTAAATTTTCCTTTTTTTCCCCACTGCTACCATACTGCTAGTCCAAGTTGTCAATTTTTTGATATCCCCTTCCTTTTCAGTTCCACCTTAACATGCATGCTGGAAATAAGGCTACCTAAAACTCTCCTTATCGATGCTGATGTGGCTTTCCACTCTCATTTATTTTAAAATAGTAAGACAGCCAAAACCCGCAAAATGTCTTTCTTCTCCTTTCTCAGTAGATGTAATCTCATGACAGGATCCCTTGTGCCTAAAACAGTCCTATCTCGAATGAGATAATTTTCAGTTGTCCAAATGCACAGGATTAAGCTGGATGTATCTGTTTGGTCACATATTAATTAATTATTTTGGCCTTGCCTTCACCTCTGATATTGAACAGATTCTGTTATAAGTAATATTAATAAAGGTTCAAAATGGGTGTCTTCAAAGTTGCAGACCGTTTGTCTTCCTTGCTTTTTCTTTCACTATCTGGCCCTTTTAAGGTTTAAAAATCCACACATTTTCAGCTCTACCATTCTGACACCATGACCTTAATGCCTGCCACAGACTACACACAGAGGCACTTGCAACAGATGTAGAGGTGGACATGATTACACAAATGACTATGAATTCTGTGTCCTATGATCCTGCCTACTAGCAATCTGATAAAGGAGCAGCGCTCTGAAAGCTTGTACTTTTAAATAAACCTGTTGGACTATAACCGTTGTTGTGTGATTTTTAGCTATGATTACACAGGTCAGCAGTACACTAAGTACTTTTGCATTTCTCCAAATGCTTGCTGCTAACCCAAACTTATGGAAGAAAATAGCTGGCTGGTTGATGTGAGCAAAGGTTTGGGTGAAAGCCAAGAAATAAAAGATTAATTGTGAGCACAGAACAATGTGAAGTATTCCTGAGGGAAAACCCAATATAGCTGGTTATGAACACACTGATCTTCGATTTTGAAGTGTACAAGATGAGTCAAACCAATATATCTCATTTTTCCTTCTGGAATCACATGAGGGTAATTTGAGCATTTATGCTTTTGCTGACACAAGGAAATCAATGAAGTTAACAAAATGAACAAAATGCAATTGGACACTGACCTGCATATTTAAAACAAATCCCCAATGATTTCAGATGACCTTTTGAATATGTTAAAATTGAAGATGGCAAGATAATGTAGAATATCAGTGGACAAAATACCAAACCTATTTCCAGAAAGAAAATCATGCCTGTTCTCTGTTGTATTGTTCTATGTTCTAATTTCAAACTTGGTTTCAATAAACTTTAATCCATACATAGAGAAATACCACACTTCGATCAATGTATTGTTTCATGTCTATATTTCATTGGATGGGTACAGGTAGTGTATTAGGTAAAAACAATGACTGCAGATGCTGGAAACCAGATTTTGGATTAGTGGTGCTGGAAGAGCACAGCAGTTCAGGCAGCATCCGAGGAGCAGCTGCTGTGCTCCTCCAGCACCACTAATCCAAAAAACAGGTCGTGTATTTGTCATTATTTGAGTCATTCTGTGGAAAATAAATCTGACCTAAATAGATGGAATAGAAAATTTGATGAACAATAAAGTAGTTCCTTTAACTTAAGGGAAAGCATGAAAAATTTATCAGTAAGGCCTATAATAAACTCTGTAGATTGTTCGAATACTTGTTTTCCTTTTTGTGTGTTGTTCTTTCTTTCCCATCCCAAGTGAATTATAGTTAATTGTATCTACACTAACTTTCATAATTCAGCACAGTTGAGTTTGAGACCATCCAGTGTGCACGGTTGGCTCTATCCCATCCAGTGTATCTATACACTAATTCATTGGAAAACATTAAATAGAACTTTTATTCCCCACTGTTTTACAGATTATCAGAAGCACACAGAGCTGCCATAAAGGTTATTCGCCGAATGCAATATTTTGTTGCCAGGAGAAAATTTCAGGTGAGAAGTAATATTTAGTTTGCCAACATAGAAGAAATAGACAATGGCTTTGGTGGGCCTAATGAAAAAGAAATCGAAGTGCTAAAATTAAGTGCTATTTGGAAAGCTTGGGCTTTGTACATAGTTCAATGCTTGTACAAAATGGTGCTATATACAACATTATCACCTGGAAGTGTCGTCAGTTTAAACAATTTTGATTCATTCATGGGATGTGGGCAACACTGGCTTGGCCAGCAAATATTGCCAAGACAGAGGGCAGCTAAGACTTAACAAACTTATTGTGGGCCTAGAGCCACATGTAGGCCAGATTAGGTAAGGATGGCAGTTTCCTTCCCTAATGGATTGCATGGGGTTTTTTTTTCTGATAATCAGCAATTGTCATGGTCATCATTAGACACTTAATTCCAGATTTTTGTGAACTCAAATTCCATCATCTGCCATGGCGGGATTTGAACCCAGGTCCCCGGAACATTACCTAGGTTTCTGGATTAACAGTCCAGTGATAATGCCTCCTGTAAAAATGTAAAAGTACATTTTCACACAAGTTACACTTTTGGTTTGGGCCACAAGGAAAATTAGTTATGACAAATGGAAATTTGAGGAATGGCGTAGGTAAAATAATATTAATTTATCCATTTCTTCTCAGTAGTGGCTAGGGATGGTGTACAGGAAGTATATCTCCCAAGTCTTGAAGTAGGAAGTACTGCTCCTAAGCTTTCATTGCCTATTTTACTCCTCCCTTGACAGTCAAGGAATTTTTTTTACTTGGAACCAGTGGCATGTTTGGAAGAGGAGTGAGCAAGTACTTCATTGCATTCCTGACTTTTGTGTTGTAGATGGTGGACAGGCTTTGTGGTGCCAAGTGGTGAGTTTCTGCAAAGGTTTCCATCTCTGAACTGGTCTAGCAGCCTAATATTTACATGGCTGCTCCAGTTAAGTATCTGGTCAATGATGACCTCTAGGATGATGATGATGGGAGATTCAGTGTGGCAATGCCATTGAGTGTTAAGAAGAGAAGTTTAGATTCTGTGTTGCTGATGTATATCATTGCCTGGCAATATGTCATTTACCATTGGCATCCTAAGCCTGGATGTTATCCAGGTGTTGTTACACATGAGCGTGGACTGCTTCAGTATTTGAGCAGCTGTCTACACTACTGAACAGTTTCAGAGAACAGTGGGCATCCCCACTTCATTTCTTACAAAGGACAGGGGTAATTAATGAAGCAGCTGAAGAGGGTTGAGCCTACGACACTACTCTGAGGACCTCATGCAGTGATATTGGTGACCCAGGGGGTCATTGATGGAGCACTTGAAAAAGATTGAGCCAAGGACACCACTTTGAGGAAGTCATGCAGTGATATCCATGGCCAAGGAGAATGACTTGCAATCATAGGCCATTCGGCCAGGTATGATCCCAACATTGACACTTTCCATCATCTTTCTGACAAAATTGAGAATAAACTGATGGGGTCACAATTGTCAGATTGAATTTAACCTGCACTTTGTGACGGTGATATACCTGGGCAATTTTCCACATTGTCAGCAGAATGCCAGGGTTGCGGCTTGCTGGTTCAACCAAGATTGTCACAATTTCTGGAGCACAAGTCTGGCCAAGCCAGACATTTGTGATATTGTCAGGACTTTGGATATACCCAGTACCTTCAATTGTTTTGATAACAAGTGGAGTGCATTAAATTATTCAAAGTCTTGCAATGATGAGCTGGGAAGGAGGCTGCAATGAATCATCCATTCAGCAGCTAATGATGGTTGCAAATGCCTCACCTTTTGCACTGACATGGTGGGTTCAACATCATTTCAGATGGAATCTCTTCCTCGCATCAGTTGTCTTGCTGCCCAGCATCACCCACGATTAGATGTGGCAGGACTCCTTCAGATTTTTGGTTTTATCCAATACTTTTGGGATTGTTTACCATTTTCAACCTATAGTCTCATCAGGTTGAAACACCATTTTTAGATATGTCTGGTGCTGCTCCAGCCATGATCTCATAAACTTGATATTCAATCAGGGCTGGTTCTCTGATTTATTGACAGTGGTAAAATGAGAGACATGCTGGGCTATGAGCTTGCATATTTTGATTGAATAAATTCAACTGCTATTAATGGCCAACAGTGTCTGTTGAATACCCTGTTCAATTTGCAAGATCTATCTATTCTGAATCTATCTCATTTAGCATGGCGATAGTATTACACAACATGCTGGAGGGTATCTTTAGTGTAAGCTGGGACTTCATCTCCATGAATACAACACAGTGACTGCATTAGATAAATTTAAAAGGACAGTATCACCTCAGTTTTCCCCTCTTGTTGGTTCTCTCGCCACTTGTCACAGGCTGTTAGTTCTGGGCTTGGCCAGTAGTGGTGCAACTGAGCCATTTTTTCGTGATAAACATTTGAGTATTCCACCAAGAATGCATTTTGTGCCCTTCCTGCTCTCAGTACTTTTACAAGTGATGTTCAACTGAGAGGAGCACTGATTAATCACATGAGAGAGGATGGGAGTTGGTAATCAGCAGGTTTTGTTGCCATCCTTGACCTGATGTATTGCAATTCACTGGGTCCAAGTCAACATTGAGGACTCCCAAAGCCACTTTTTCCTCATTCTGCCATCATTCTGTATCACTCTGCCATCTCTGCTGGGTCTATACTACTGCTGGGACAGTATATATACAGGGATGCTGGTGAAGGAGGCTGTGACATTGGTTACAAGTTATGACTTTATAATGCCCAGAGGGCAGTGAAGTGAGAGATTAATTCTTTGTTTAAAAAAAATCTGCATTAACTTTCTTAACTTTTTGTTGTAAGTGGTCTATTGCTGAATTTTAAAGTGGTATTTTTGGACAATGAACAAATTGGTTGTTTCCAAAAATTTCCAGCAATTATCAGGACAAAAGCTAACTCATGGCCTCCTTAAAATATGGTAGTGCATTCATAAAGTTATAGAGTCATACAGCGTGGAAACAGACCCTTTGGTCAAACTAGTCCATGCCAAACATAATCCTCAACTAAACTAGTCCCACCTGCCTGTCCTGGCCCATATCCCTCCAAACCTTTCCTATTTATGTACTTATCCTAAAGCCTTTTAAACATTGTAATTGTATCTGCAACCATTCCTCAGGAAGTTCACTCCACACGTGAACTACCCCCTGTAAAAAAAATTGCCCCGATGTCTTTTTTAAATCCCTCTCCTCTCACCATAAAAATGTGCTCTCTAGTCTTGAAATTGTCCATCCTAGGGAAAGAACAACTACCATTAACTCTATCTGTACCTGTTATTGTTTTAAAAACTTCTGTTAGGCCACCTCTTACGCTCCACCAAAAAAAAGTCCCCATCCTATTTCCAGTCTTTCTTTATAACTCAGACCTTCCATACCCAGTAAAATCATGTTAAATCTTTACTGAACCCTCTCCAGCTTGATAATATCCTTCCTGTAATGAGGCAACAAGAACTGGACACAGTATTCCAGAAGAGGCCTCACAAATGTCCTGTCCAACCTCAACATGATGTTCCCAACCCTTATACTCGAAGGACTGAGCAAGTGTGCGAAATGCCTTTTTAATCACACTGTCTATATGTGATGCACACCTCAAAAAATTATGTACCTGAACCCCTAGATCCCTCTGTTCTACAACACTTCCCAAAGCCCTACCATTAATTGTATAAGTCCTACCCTTGTTTGTAGGACCAAAATAAAAGACCTGGCATTTCCCCAGATTGAACTCCATCTGCCATTTTTCAGCCCACTGACTCAATTGATCAAGATCTCTTTGTGATCTTAGAAAACCTTCGCAGTCTACTGTGCCACCGATTTTGGTGTCATCTGCAAACTTACTAACCGTGCCTTCTATGTTTTCATCCAAATCACTTATATAATGTCAAATGAAAGAGGACCCGAAACCAATACATTCATTCCAGTCAAGACAACACATGGGACTAGTAGATGAGATGTCTAACTTAGCAATGGCTCCACAGTTACCTGCTACAAAACAACATGATTTCTGATGAGTGGACATTAAAATTCTCTTTGTTAGCAGAGTGTTTCAACCAGAAGCCCCAGTCATATGATTGACCGTGCTGGTTTATTTGAATCTCCTTTCAATATACAGTTTTGGCTTGTATTAGTCAGTCAACTTACAACAACAGAAAAGCAAGTAGCTGTACCCTTAGCGAAATGTCATGCTTTGATCTCAGTATCTGTCCACGGTCTGATTTTTGGAAAGAAACTTGTGATTGTTCAACTACTATACCGTCAATAGCTCTTCAATTTCATCTGTTTTCCTGCAGAAGGAGAAACTCCTGTCAACTGAGGCAACCTCAACTAGGCATTGAATTACTGACCTCTTGCATGCATGGAAAATAATCCTGATATCCTTGTGAATTAATTTGTAACCTCTCTCCTTCTCTCTTTTGTGGATGAATGTGTGTGAGAATGTGTTGCAGACCATTTCTCAGGTTGAATTCAGTAACAAGCCCTCCTTTGACTTGACACTAAAGAATGTGCAGTTCCCCAGTACACATCCCTGAAAGCAAGAAAGTCTACAGCTTTATTTGCTGTATTCAGACACTCAGGTTACTCAATCTCTCATTTCAGGCCAATATCAGAGGAGGGATTGGAGGGTGCATGTCTTTTGCTCTCCACCAATTTCTGTGTGATTTTAGTCAGGGGTCTCTTAATCATAAAGATCATTCTGAAGTGCAGGGATAGACTTCCTACTCAGGAATGAGCTGGCCAACAATTAAGATACAGTAACCCCAACAGGTCCAGGCCAGACAGGCACCACAAGGGAGACCGAGCAGCCACAGGAATTGAGGGAGACCAAGCTATTAAAAGGCCAAAGTAAATAGGGTCAAGAGAGGACTCAGAGATAGACAGAGCAAACAGGATTCTGCCTGGCTCCCATGGAAAGGAAGTGAACGAATCACTTCAAGGTTCTGCAAAGGTACAGAAAGCTGGACTAGGTTCAGTGGCCTTGTCTGGGGCAGTAGAATCCAAAACAGCAATCTAGATAAAACCCTCTGTAATTAAAAGAGCTGAACTGATACTGAAAAGGATGCAAAGAGTCCAAGAAAAGCACATAGAACTTAGAAGAATTGAAGGGAGTAATCCTAATGTTGATTTAAGACAAAGCCCAAAGGGTTTCCATACTAGCGGGCAGATGCTGAAATGAATTCCTCATCCAGTTAAAGAGTTAAACAACTGCCAGTGTACTAGATCGCAAGTAGCAAAGATTGTGGGAGATGCAGCTAAAATGTAGCCAACAGAGCCCTTCTCTCCAGAATTAATTAGCAATGCACAAAGTTTGCACAGGCAGATAACTGTAGATGAAAAGAAGCCCACACCCTCTGTCAGAGCAAGAAGTTGGATTAACCAAACCTTCTCCCACGTAGACAGAATGAGAGGGAAGAAGATGCCTCACCCAGTTTTAAACCTTAGTACAGCACAGCAGTGGCCAGACAGCCTACCTGAGTGTGGTATTCTTCAAAAAGATATGGGGCAGATTTTAAATGACCTCTCCCCAAATCTGTATGACATGGGAAGTTAATTCTCCTAAAGTTTGACTACCCTAGCAACTGCCATCAATACAGTTCAAGTGAATTAAACCACAGAACCCTCTGAGGCTTTGTTCTCTGTAAAGATCACATGTTTTCATTTTTTTGTATTTTTAATTATGGACTGAAAGGGGAAAAAAACTATTGTTAAAACCAAGAGTTGTGGAGGGGATTGCTGCACCTTTTAAAAGCAAGCAATCAGCTTGTTATATTTGTTGTATATGCTGTTGACATGTATGTTCAACCAATAGGGGAAGTTTAGTTGCAGATGAACTGGCACAGGGGAATTTGACTGGTATCAAGTGATTGATTTGTCTGTGGCATAATAACTAGTTGTCAATGATAAATGCCTTCTGCCCATTAATAACTGCTGTAATTGGCTCTGAGCAATTGAACAGCTGGTGGTTGTGAATGACATAGGCAGAAGCCTTCAGATCTCTGAAAGAAGGGGTAGTGTCCTTGACCCTGAAGTAAAAAATGTCTCAAGGTTGAAGAAAGACATTTATTTTCCCCTACCAGTTATTTACCAATAAATCAGAGAGATTATAAGTTGTGAGCCTGTCACTTTGTGCCTCCTACAATCAGGTTAAATATGTGTTTTATGTTTGTGATAGATACAAATGCCTTGGATGAAAATGTAGATGGATGGGATAGTAAATTTGCATATGATACAAAGATTGGTAGAGCTGTGGATAGTGTAGAAGGTTGTCAAAGGATACAGCAGAATATAGATCAGTTGCATATATGGATGGAGAAATGGCAGATGGAGTTTACTCTGGGTAAGTGTGAGGTGCTGTACTTTGGGAGATCAAATGTTAAGGAAAAGTATACAACATTGATGTTGAGAGGTATCTTGGAGTTCAAGTCCATAGTTCCCTAAAGTGGCCACGCAGGTAGATAGGGTGGTAAAGAAGGCATATGACCTGCTTGCCTTTATTGATTGGGTAATTGAATACAAGAGTCAGAATGTCATGTTGCAGCTTTATAAGACTTTGGATAGGCCACACTTAGAGTATTGCATTCAGTTTTGGTCACCACATTATAGGAGGGAGGTGGAGGCTTTGGAGACGGTGCAGAAGAGTTTTACCAGGATGCTGCCTGGATTAGAGGGTATGAGTTATAAGCAGAGGCTAGAAAAATTGGGGTTGATTTTTCTGGAGCAGCGGATGCTGAGGGGAGACTTGATAGCAGTCTATAAAATTGTGAGATGCATATATAGGGTTTACAGTTAGATTTTTTTTCACAGAGCAGGAAACTAGGGTGCATGCATTTAAGGTGAGAGGGGGAAAAGTTCAAAGGAGATGTGAGGGACAAGTTTTTTATGCCAAGAATGGGATGAGCCTGGAACATGCTGCCGGGGTGGTGGTGGAGGCTGATATGATAGGAGTGTTTAAGAGACTTTTAGATAAGCACATGAATATGCATAAGGAATGGAGGGATGTGGACCAAGGGTAGGCAGAAGGGACTAGTTTAATTTAGTGTCATGTTCGGCACAACATCAAGGGCCAAAGGGCCCATTCCTGTATTGTAGTGTTCTATGTTCTGTGAAAGTACCTGGAGAAGAAAGATGTTGATGACAGGCAGGTCCTGGTAAGCCAAAAGGATCATCATAACAACCCTTGGCAACAGGGACCATTAAACAGCCTTCCCAAATATTCCCTCAACTCACAACACCAATTTTTTTTTGTCTATCTGCAACCATGTATAAGGGAGTTTGAGGGAAATAGAGTTTTAACTAAGAGTTATGTGATTACAATTCTTATTTGTTTATGTGTAGCTTGAACCTTCACCTTTGAAATAAATAGTAACTCTTATTAAAGACAAGTAAATTACGGAATTTTGCAGTCTTGATTAAATCCTTAACTATTATGATGAGTCTGGAAATAGAGACCCTTAATTTTTAATTTACTACTCCAATGAGGATTGACATCTGCAATCTATGTCAACCTGAGCCCAGCAGCTCAGTTTCCTAAAGAACAGAAGGAATCCACAGATCTCCACAGAGTTCTGAAACCAATACAATCCCCCTACCCCTGCCACCATCACTATCACCCAGAAATAAATTTTATTACATGTTTGATTGCCATGCTCAGTGATTTTGGAAAGAAGGTGAAAGTTTTAGATACTTTACAACTTCCCTCCATCAGCAATCAGGGAAATTTGCATATTAAAGGTAGTACCTTAGTAGCAAATGATATTTTTCCAGATGTCATAAATTTGGAATTGTTTCTAAACCTGCATTAAACTCTCTTTTGGTTTGACACCAAAGAATGTGCAGTTCCCCAGTACACATCCCTGAAAGCGAGCAAGTCTATTGCTTTATTTGCTGTATCCAGGCACTGAGCCTACTCAATTGTTTATGTCATTAAGGTGTCTGTGTTTAATGCAATGTCTAATGTAGGATTTTTGTGTACCATCATGAAGAACTACTTATCTGCAAAGACATCATTTGGGGACATTACGTGAAGAGATAAGCTGAAGCTGACAATCCATCAAATAACTGAATAAATGTGACCTATGTTTGTGAATAATATGCATAAATATTTCTTTACCTGTTTCCTTTTAATCAAAACACATATGAAAGAAAAGTAAAATTCTTACTCCCCAACCCCAGGCAAAGGCATTTAAAAAAAACAAATTTAATACATATTTATACATTATATCATCATATTAACAGCCCAGCAAAAGTATCTACTTTGATCACATGGCTGGATAGTAACCATCCAGAGATAGCTCAGACTTCGAAGTCAGCTGGATAATCAACGTGTCACATACCTAATGATGGGATTGTAGTGCTAACTGTTTTATTTCAGCTCCTACTGAGAATATTTGTTGCCAAGAAAAATCCCTACAAAGAAAAATCTCTATCTACAAGATGACGTTCCATTAATGTTAATGATAACCTCTAGGATGGGTCATAGACAGTTGTTTATTTGCATTGCAAGCCTTTGTCTTGGTGGTGACTGTTTCCCCATCCCATTAAGCAGGTTTGGTCTCCTGATTATGCATACAGTGCTTAACCCAGAACTCAACTGCCTGTTAATGACTCAATTTTGTTACTGAAGGGGTAAATGGTGCTCTATGCAACATCATTTATCGTACCTGAAAAAACTCCATAGGGGCTGGTACCTTGTCACCAAGTCACCCTTTATTTGCACATGGAAAGTCCTTGACACTGATCCAACTCCCTCAGAGCCAGCTATCAGAGTGTCAGAACGTCTGACACTCCACTTTTTATCTGACAGCCAGGGATCCCTGATTGGACCAGATTAACAGTCCCAATCGGGGAACTCCTATTCTATCATGTCCACCTGACTAACCTCATTACCATCACTACAATATCAAAAGTCCAAAATCTGGGACATAGAAAAAATTTCTGGTCTGCACAAAAGCAACCACCAACTGTATTTGTGCTTTCTACAAACAATTAATGTTCATTTGTCAAAACAATGAAGCAGAACTTTCAGCAATATTGCTCAGACGAACTTTGAAGAACTTTTAAAGTGATGAAACTGGCTATGACTCTTCAAATGCCAGCAAGCCAATTAACCCTCCTATAAAGAAATTCCAGACTGTTAACTCCAGTATTTGACTTATGGACTCCAATGTAAAAGTAAGGAATCCCTCTGTTGTTTTGGAGTTAAGTTGGTGTTGATTGAAGTGAAAAAGGATAAAGAGACGATTTAGTCTCTCCTTGTGTATTTTTGAGAGTGTGCCTATTGTGCGTAATATCCCTCCACCTTCCAGGTGTAGATGTCAAAGAAACTGTATGTGGTTTAACTTTATAACAGTGTTGCCGAGGTCCTCACAAAGATAAATCCATAAACAGAAGGAGTAGAGAAATACACAACCAACCATTGTTTAAAACGAAGTAAAATCAAATCATGATTGTCTCTTGGTTGGTGTGATTATGGATAGAGATTTGATTTAAAATTCATACTCTGTAATCTGTCTCTTAGTTTACCAAAGAACAGTTGAATTTCTAAGCTCAGATACTGAGTTTATATATTCGTTATCTGAGACAACCTGATTTACAGAAGATTGTTAAAATCCTATACATTTCTGGGATGTATTCCACAGCAAGCTCGAAAACCATATGATGTGCGAGATGTAATTGAACAATATTCCCAGGGGCACTTGAATATGATGGTCCGGATCAAAGAACTACAAAGAAGGTAAAGTTTTATATACATAGTCAATTTTGTTGATAATTGCAATTGCTATCATAACACCTTGAATGAATTTATAGAATCATAGAATAGAATAATTGAAACTCCCATATGCACATATTCCAACTTCTTCCGCTAAGAATGTAAGTACCAGTTAGCCATATTTTTTTTTCAAACTAGGATATAAGAAATCAGTTTAGATAATTTGAAAAATCAGAGAACTGTGTTACATCCAAGTCAGGGAATATGTTTCATTAATTAATTGGAAGATTTGCATCTGTCAAAGGTCTATTGCATTGTATATTTAAAGATATCTAACCTAAAACTTATGCTTTTGGAGTCAACTGACAAAAATACCACAGTTCAGGTGTTACACTTCATAGCAGGCCAGAAATTGGTGATTGTTTGTTTGGAACAAAAACTTGCATTATCAATCAGTAATCTGATCAACCAAAATGTGTACAAATGAAAATCCAAATAAATATTAGAAAACTGATTTAAAAAACATTCATTTTTCATAGTATTCCCCTTATTTCTCCTTATTTCACTGTCTAAAGTTAGCATTCAGACTTTGATCATAACAAAGACCTCAACATTATATAGTTCTGTAAAAATTCCAAACTTCCCCATAAGATTGATAATTTTCCCCAACTAGGTCTACTTTCTGTCTGACGCCTGAGGCTGAGATCAAAATGTTATTTGAGCGTCTATTTCCAGCTTCTATGGATAAACTCTCTGTGTGCATATGATAATGCCTCATGAGAGGTGCATTTTTACTGTACTCCAGGAAAACCATAATATATAGTGTATATTCAAACAACTAAACCAATAATTTACAACTCAAATGATATTTGGGTTTATGAGATCAGGCCTATACTCAGGTGAGTGAACAGATTTTATTAAACATAACAGTACACCAGAATTGGTAGGGTAGAGCCCATCTGAGACCATATATGCTCAGAGCCCAGTTTTCTTTTGTCTAATATCTTCATGACGTAGTTTCTATGGAAAGTGTGCAAGGACTATTAAAGTAAATGTATAGTTAACCTGATATTCTATGCTAGGCATCAGAAAACTATGCCTTTAAACTATATTTTTCAAGTTACATTCAATTTAGTACAATGCAAAAAACTTATGAGCTGACTGTTTTGGGAATTTGAGTTTTATTTATTCAGGCACAGTTGACCTTTTGAGCCAGACCTTTGATCAGACAGATCCAGATCATGGGAATGAACCTCTGTTAGGTGTGTCCTTTGGAGTGAATCACTGAGTGATACAATAGTAGTGACAACTTCAGTAATAGGATAAATATTATAAAAGATAAGTTATATCAATGAGGAAAAGGATAAATTAAATACTTGCACCTTCAGCAAGTTCTGCAAATCCAACGAAGTCACAACAGCTTAAGAAATGCTGTTAGGGGATTTTTGAACAGTAAACATTTAGAGTCATAGAGTCATAGAGATGTACAGCATGGAAACAGACTCTTCAGTCCAACACGTCCATGCCGATCAGATATCCCAACCCAATCTAGTCCCACCTGCCAGCACCCGGCCCATAATCCTCCAAATCCTTCCTATTCAAATACCCAACCAAATGCCTCTTAAATGTTGCAATTGTACCAGCCTCCACCACTTCCTCTGGCAGCTCATTCCATACACGTACCACCCTCTGCATGAAAAAGTTGCCCATTAGGTCTCTTTTATATCTTTCCCCTCTCACCCTAAACCTATGCTCTTTACTTCTGGACTCCCTGACCCCAGGGAAAAGACTTTGCCTACTTACCCTATCCCTGCCTCTCATAATTTTGTAAACCTCTATAAGGTCACCTCTCAGCCTCCAATGCTTCAGAGAAAACAGCCCCAACCTCTTCAGCCTCTTCCTATAGCTCAAATCCTTCAACCCAGGCAGAAGATAAGGTGTTGTTCCTCCAATTTTTTTGTCTCTGAATAGTGCAAATGACAAGCCTAAAGGCATCAGCTCCTGAAAACTGCTGTCAAGGTCAAATGATCAGGGAGGCTGTGGTTTCCCTTAGCCCTTTTTCTCACAGCCATTTCACTCCATCCCCCTTTTAGGCTTTCTCCTCAAGCAGTTAGAGTCATAGAGTCATAGAGACGTACAGCATGGAAACAGACCCTTCGGTCCAACCCGTCCATGCCGACCAGATATCCCAACCCAATCTAGTTCCATCTGCCAGCACCCGGCCCATATCCCTCCAAACCCTTCCTATTCATATACTCATCCAAATGCCTCTTAAATGTTGCAACTGTACCAGCCTCCACCACTTCCTCTGGCAGCTCATTCCATACACGTACCACCCTCTGCGTGAAATAAATTGCCCCTTAGGTCTCTTTCCCCTCTCACCCTAAACCTATGCCCTCTAGTTCTGGATTCTCTGACCCTAGGGAAAAGACTTTATCTAATAGCAAGGAGACCAGAATTGCACGCAATATTCCAGTAGTGGCCTAACCAATGTCCTGTATAGCTGCAACATGATCTCCCCACTCCTGTACTCAGTGCTCTGACCAATAAAGAAAAGCATACCAAATGCCGCCTTCACTATCCTATCGACCTGCGACTCCACTTTCAAGGAGCAATGAAGCTGCACTCCAAGGTCTCTCTGTTCAGCAACACTCCCTAGGACAAATGGGCAACAACACGCTGCTTCAGAAGGTTTGCTCAACTTCAGCTATAGACAAATGGTTATCACAAGAATAATATTACACTCCATGTCTGAAACTACTAATGAGTAACGGCAGGGAAGATCTACCAATAATAAGTAAAATGTGGTTGTTTTGAGAAATGGAAATGAGCTGCTAAAAGTACACAGTACTATCACATCACTACTTTCCAGTTGCAATGAGTTGCAATAATAATAAAGTACCGTCTGTCCATATTTTAGGTTGGATCATTCTTTGGGAAAGCCTGCATTCTTTCTTTCAGGTAAAGTTGAAATTTTTGTAATGTTTTCCATTAAAACTTTAAAATTTCTATTTATGCAAGAAACTTTGATTTTGAAAATATGAACTAGGAGCAGAGGTACTTCAATTGGTCCGCCAAGTCTTCCACACTATTCAGTAAGATCATTGTTGACCTTTTTGTATTCTGAATATCACATCCCTATGCACACATTTGATAACTTCTTTCATTCCCTCACTTAATAAGAATCTATTTAATCAGCCTTTTTATGGTACAGTGGTAGTATCCTTGCCCTAGATCAGGGAGACCTTGGGTTAAATTCCCAAGAATCTATTTACCTTGATTCAATAGACCTGCCTCTACTGCATTCTGAGCCAGAGAGTTCCAAACTCACACAACCCTCAGAGAGAAAAACTTCCTGTCCTGAAAGAATAAAGCCTAATTTTAAAGTAGTACCCCCTCATTCTGGACTTGCTGACAAGTGAAAACATCCTTTCTGGATCAATAATGTCAAGACCATTCAGGATCTTATACGCTTCCATCAAGTTACCCCTCATTTTAAACTCCAATGGAAATGAAAACAAGCCGAGCCTGAACAATCTAGCCTCAAAAGACATTCCCTTGTTTAGTAAACCTTTCTGAAGTGAACATAGTCACTGTCGTGGAATTATACTGTCCATCAGGGTTGCCCCAGAAACCTAACCCATTTTGTTTATTTTTAATAAACCTATTCAGAGATGTTGTGAACAACTTTGGAGTAGTAGGACTTGAATGCAAGCCTCCTGGCTCAGAGGCAGGAACACTGCCATTGCACTACAAGAATGCTCTCAAAACAAGAGTGAACTAAAATACAGAAGCTAGTGAGCTTACTTTCAATCAATATTGGAGCTGTTTTTTTCCGTTGACCTGCATTTCTAACATTGTCACCCACAACCAATGGATTAAATCTAAGATTTGTAGTCCTGCTATATCCAGCCATAAATTGTGATAGATATTTAGATAAATTCACTGTCGGAGAACATTCATATTTAACACCACCTTAACAATGGGGATGCCGAGCATATTAGTGGAAACAAAACTGACTGAAGCATTTGCCAGCATCTTTAGCTAGAAATGCTGAGTAATGATCCATTTCTACATCCTCCTGAGGACTCACAGATACCAGCTTTCAGCCAATTCAAATTACTCCATGTAGCATCAAGAAAGGGTTTAAGATGCTGAATACTGAATACTGAAAAGGCTATGAACCATGACAACATTCTGGCAATAGTCCTGAAGATTTGTGCTCCACAGCTAGCCACATGCCTAACCAAGCTGTTTCAGTACATTTAAAACACTGGCCACTACCAGCAATATGGAAAATCACCCAGGTATATCCTGTAAACAGAAATTATGACAAAGCCAACCCAGCCAATTAACAGCACTCTCAATCCATTCTCAATCATTAACAAAGTGTAAGAATGAGTTATCAACAGTGCTATCAAGTGACACTTATTCAACAATAATCTACTCACTGACACTCATTTTAGGTTCTGTCAGTGCCCCTCAGCACCTGACCTCAGTACAGTCTTGGTCTAAACATAGACAAAACAGCTAAACCCTTGACATCAAGATGTCATTTGACCAAGTGAAGCATCAAGCCTAAATCAAAAGACCAAACAAAACTGGAGTCAAGAGGAATCAAGGGGCAATCTCTTCATTGGTTCAAATAATACATAGCCCAAGGGATTTTGGTTGTTAGAGGTCAATCATATCAGTCCTAGGGCATCTCTGTAGGAGGTTCGAAGGATCTTGTCCTTTGTCCACCCACTGAACAGTTTCATAAATGACCTCCACTCCATCATAAAGTAAGAAGTGGTGATGTTCACTGATGATTATACAATGTACAGCACCATTTGCAACACCTCAGATACTTAAACAGTCCATGTCCATATTCAGCAAGACATAGGCAATACCCAGTCATTAGAATATCACCCCAGCAACGTGCCCTGCAAGCCATGCACTATCCTGACTTGAAAGTACGTTGCCTCCACTATTGCTCATCAGATTTTTAGATCTTCTTGTCTAACAGATTTGTGGGGTCACTTATGTTGTGATTATAATGAGGTCAATCAGCTGAACCTCCTAGAATGAGTTGCTGTTAATCTGGTCCAATCAGGCAACTCTGACTGACAGATATAAAGGGGAGTGTCCGACTGCCTGCCCCTCTTCCGCGGTTACGTTAGAGCCCGGGTGTCCTTGGAGAAGGAGCACGCGGTGTCCACCAACACCCTGGAGTTGTTCAGGGAGAGGTGGGCGCCGCAGGGAGTGGAGTGCAT
>NC_057728.1:30478699-30519434 GCF_004010195.1 Chiloscyllium plagiosum | reverse complement strand
TGGAATTTGAATAAAGATTTGTGCACTTTGTGTCTTTCACTGTGTCTCACACCTGCACACACACACCATGGGTGCTGGGGAAAAAAAAAATAATAAGCACTACTGCACTTAGGTGGTAGTGTGAAAAAGTAGAAAAAAAAAGAAAAAAAAAGATAAAGGGGAGTGTCCGACTGCCTGCCCCTCTTCCACGGTTACGTTAGAGCCCGGGTGTCCTTGGAGAAGGAGCACGTGGTGTCCACCAACACCCTGGAGTTGTTCAGGGAGAGGTGGGTGCCGCAGGGAGTGGAGTGCATTATTTCCCCCTCCAACTCTATTTTGATTTAATCCCTGCCCTCCCCTTCACTGTTTGATCACACAGCATTGCCTTTTGTGTAGGACACTGCTTGTCACTGGCCACTCAAGTGTTTCCTTTCTTCCTGGTGGTGGAAATTGAAAAAAGATTCATACACCTTGTGTGTCTCACTGCGTCTCACACCTACACACACACAACATGGGTGCTTGGGAAAAAATAAGTACTAAAAAAAAAGAGAAAAAAAAATAAAGGGGAGTGTCAGAGATATTGCCACTTTACTAGCTTATTTGGAATGGGGCAGTGTTAAAGTTAAGGACTGTTCATGTATAAATAAATGGTGACTTCGTGACAAGGTACTGGCCTCTGAAGTTATTTCAACTTATAACACACAGATTGCAGCTGTTCAGTAGCTCACTACCACCTTCACATAGGAAATTGGGGATAGGCAATAAATACTGGTACAGCCAGTGATGGTACATTACTAAACAACTAAAAAAAAAGTCGCTTGGTAAAATCTGGTACTAGTTTTCTATATAAATTTGCCTGATAATATCTCTGACACAGAGACTGCAGCCAGGAACAAAGGAATGACGTTCACTCCTGACCCAAAGGAAAGTTGTCCACAATGATTTAATAAGTTCCAACACATTAATAGTCCGTATTGGAGCACCAATTTCAATCTGATGCCACCTACGGACAATGTGTGGGAGCCAAACATATTGAAAAATTCTCTTAGACCACAAATTAGGAAATAAAACCTAAAAATTAGAGACAAAAATAGAAATTGCTAGAAAAGCTTAGCAGATCTGATAGCATCTGTGAAGAGAAATCGGAGTTAACGTTTTGAGTCGAGTGATCCTTCTTCAAAAGTTATAGTTCACGTTTTAGTCTTTTTACAGAAAGCAGACTAAAGATTGGGAAATAAACATGGGATGAAGATAGAAGCTAAATTCTCATTTAAAATATCTTTAAAAACCAAACTAAAATAAGTTTTATTAACTTAAAAATCATAGAAATCGTATTACACAATGGGATGCTTGGGAAGTTATTTTTTCAGGTAGCGAGCTTATTTATCACTTAACAGTACCTTCACTGTTAAAAACTCAGTTATGCCATCAACAAGGCTCAACATTTCTAATGGTTAAAATACTTTTCAAAAATTCACGCGAATTAACTGATTGTGTAGATTACATGCGCAAATTATGCAACACTACATCTTTTGTTGAAGAAGGATATCACTGTTAGCAACTTTCAATTGTTTTTTATTGCAGCTACAAAGGTGCCAGAAGTTGCTGTCAGTTTTACTCAGGAATGATGCTGAATGCTGCTTCACTGTTAGCACAACCACAGATTCCTGGCAAATATGTTGCAATAATGTCATAGTTTTCATACCAGCATTAAAAATGGTTCTTGGGCCACAGTGAAACTAATCTTGTATCAAAGTTTTGAATTTAGCCGATTGCTGTATATCTGCTCCAAATGTTGAGCATGCTTTAAAAAACTCACCAATAAGTTAATAATATACTTTAACGTCCTGATCATTTTGATATTATATGTCAGTCAATGACAAATTGATGGTAATTAATGTATAACTGCTATTTTATCTAGTTGTTTACTTTTATAATTTATATTACTTAACCACTTTTCTTAAAATTACATTTTCTAACCATGCACATTCTGTGTAGCTAAAAACATGTTTGAGAAATTTGCTCCTGCAGTTTTCAGCTGTGAATTTGACGGAGCTGTTGTAAATTTGAGGGAAGTGAAAGGAAACCCCACTTTCACGCTCCAAAAAAGGGTTTTCTGCACAGTGGAAATAAAGTGTAGAGTATAGCTCCAAGGAAGTTTCTGGCCTGCCTATGCTGCTGTGAATCACCTTGAAAATTGTGATCAGGCCAGGATGATGCTTCCCAAATGAAATTCAATTCAGTTATGTGATGAAACAGTGGATATAAAGCCAAGTCCATCATTTTTTAGAGCAAAAATGCTTGGTGTGTAATAAATTGTACACCATGCTTAACTAATAATACATTTTTCTTAAAACTATTCATTGAGAACAGTAACAAAACTCTTTTTAAAGTCACTCTTTATGCTTTATCCTAACTTATAGAAAAGGGACTAGACAAAGGTTACTACACTGCAGGAGCCAGACTGATCCGTCTGGAAGATAAGGTAAGTGCATGATGCACTTTCCTTAAAACTTGAGGGCAATTCAGATCCTTATCTGAACTATACTTTTCGATAACTCATGCCATTGATCTAAATTCCTACACTAACAAATTGTGTGTATGTGAATTATTTTACTCTGTTCATCAAATGATATAATTTAACTTGCTTGTCCTTGGCTTTTGCTAGCATTTTATTCTGATATATTGCTGAACAAGAGAATGAACATTCACAATAAAAATAGTTTCTTCTAATCTTATGTTCTGCAACATGGGAAGCATTAGAATGTTCTGACTGTAGTTTTGTCTTGTTGCATATGTACATTGGTTTTATTTTCCCTGACCTAAGTCTGATTATATATTGACTGAACCAGAAATTTAAATGATTCTCACAAATGTATTCTTTAATGAAAATGTATTAAGAGTGTATTCAGTTTCATTAAGTCTATCTCATTGTGTTTATCATATAATTAATTGAATATAAAGCAAGGTTTTAAGAATAAAGTGTAGCTTATGGTCAGAATAAAATCTCAAGCAAGTTAGTGACTGTTCCAAGAAAATATGGGTCAATATGAAACTTTTAACTTGAGCTCACACATCTTTTTAACACCCTAAAATGATCTCTCCAAAGTAATTCAATTTAGAATTACTATGTAAATACTTACAAACACTTGGTGTATCAGCATAAAAAATATTGATACTTAATTTCAGGACTGTTTTCAGCAGGGAGGGCCATACCTTATTTCAAGTGATAGGAATGGCGATATTTGCATTTCTAGTACACAACATTGTTGCCTGTTTCAATTTTCTGAGCAGGAATGCTGGATAAAACCTTTGCTACTCTGATAAATGACAGAGGCCTAGGAAGGATTCAATAAGAAATTAAGACATTTACACCCTTAACTCTTTAGGGAATTATGAGGTCATTTTCTGTTGGAAATTGATCCTCTTGATTACCTTCACAAATTCTGAGGTTCAATTGGAAATTATGCCTGCTGTTGATAATGCTCTTGCTGGGGACATACTGGATAGAGTTGTTAGACTGACACAGGGATGAGCTTATGACTTCCCATCCAACGTTTCCTTATTACCTGTTTGAAAGAGATTATCCACTTAGTGTTGAGCTATAGTCAGTTATGTATTATGGAATTACATTTTTTGGAATTCAACGGACTTACTTTCAATCCTTGACCGTAATCTAATTAGCTCGTGCCTGAAATAAATTTAGGCAATATTTAGAGCACTCAGTTGCATTTAAAATTAATAGCACCATTTTCTCAGTTAACACAGGATCATTGTAATGAACCTTGTTTGTAATCTACCTAAAGCAAATACATCCTTTTTTAGATGAGGAAAGTAGGACCGTAAACTGTAAACACACTCACCGCCCCCCTCCATACACCCTACTAACCTCCTATCAGGTGCGGTCTCACCAATTCATCACACAACTGCAGTAAGGTTTCTTCATTCATATATTCTATGCATCAATAGTAAAAAAGGCCAATATGCCATTCATTTGTAAAGTTGCTTGCTTTTGCATGCAGGTTTCTTCCTATTAAAGTGTAGTTCCATTTTATTTTGGCTAGATTCTCATCCTAATGAAATTAGTCATTTTCTAATCTTAAAGTTCTACTTTAGATTGTTCCTTGCTCTTATCCCTTGCTAATTTATACCTTATGAGTTTCTCATCTTACCCAAGCATTTTTTCATAAACATTTTATTTGTTGACTCACATGATTCCCCAATACCAGATCCAGAAATGCTTCCTTTTTAGTTGAGGTGGAAAGTTAAGGGTCAAGAAGTGCTCCTGAATACATTGCAGAAACCTATCCCCTTTCTTTCTTTTTACTCTAATATTATCCCAATTGATAATTTGTTAATTGCTAGAATCCTTAAACATCTTTGTGATTTTCCTTCAGATTTGCTGCTTGATCCCACTATTCAGTAATGTAATCTTATTCTTTTTGTTTCTCAAATTGAACCAAATCAATTCTCTCCTTAACCATGCAAGCGCACATTCCAACATTATAATGTCTTACCTAATCAGTACTACCACTATTTCACCCTTTTTTTCTTCATACTTTTTCAGAACAAATTGTATCCTTGACAATTGAGCATGCAACCCCACCATATTTAAGCTACATTTCCATTGTTGCCACTATATCCTGGCTATTTCTGCCATTAAATCTCATGAACCTTACTCACCATAGTTTGTGCTTTGTGGGCGGCTCAGTGGTTAGCACTGCTGCCTCACAGCACCAGGTTCCAGGTTCGATACCAGCCTTGGATGACTGTCTGTGTGGAGTTTGCACATTCTCCCCGTGTCTGCGTGGGTTTCCTCTGGGTGCTCTGGTTTCCTCCTACAATCACAAAGATATGCAGGTGAGGTGAATTGGCCATGGTAAATTGTCCATAGTGTTAGGTGCATTAGTCAGAGGGAAATGGGCCTGGGTGGGTTACTCTTCGGAGGGTCGGTGTGGACTGGTTGGGCCGAAGGGCCTATTTCCACACTGTAGGGAATCTAATCTAATCTAAAATATGTACACACTATAATTACCTTTATATTCTACATAGTCCTTCTTAGTCTGCTTATATCTCATGTGATGCTAATTCTCAAGTATATCAAACATTCTTATATGTACTATGTTCCTCTTTTCTATTTGTAT
Source organism: Chiloscyllium plagiosum (assembly GCF_004010195.1). Lineage (NCBI taxonomy): Eukaryota > Metazoa > Chordata > Chondrichthyes > Orectolobiformes > Hemiscylliidae > Chiloscyllium > Chiloscyllium plagiosum. The sequence continues at coordinate 30,514,311 of NC_057728.1, read as the reverse complement.
AAACTAGTGCCCAACCGTCTTCTGTCAATTTAATTTAAACTCTCCTGAAGTACGGTAATGAAACTTTCAATGAGGAGATTACATAAATGGAAAGAGACAAGCAAGAGAGATATTTAAACATAATTTTAAAATTATACATCGAAGGTTCAAAGATCAGAACCTAACGCAGTTTGTTTGGCAAGTAGAATCTGGTGTAGTATAAAATATTTGCAGCTATGTTTTGAATGACCTGAAGATCATAGTTAGTGATGACACAAGACAAGAAAAGCAATAGTACTACGGGAGGCTAAAGTTATTGCCCTCCAAAAATGGTCAAGGAATAATGTGCACGATTGTCACACAACCATTGTTTGCGATGCAGACATTTGATTATTTCAACATCCAGCCAGAGCTAACCACATTGTTGATAGGGCAAGTGCTTTAGCAAAGCCAATGACATGAGTCACCTGCAACAGTTAAACTATTCAGCACTAATGAAAGCTATCCACTACCTCTTAAAGGGAAGGTGCACTACAACTGCAGCAATAGCTGTAAGTCTTTCAGAAGTGACCTAGGAAATCTGAGCAATGGCACAGCATGGGAAAATGTAGACATCAAAGTATGAACTTTGTCTGGAGGTCTTGGTAGAGGGGGTGGAAAGGAGGAGAAATATTTTGTATCTACAGGAAGCTAGGAGGTCTTCCAGACACATGCTTTAATGGCAGTGAAGGCAGTGACACAGCACCCCTGCCCTTACAGGGATCTTTCATGACAGACCTATATGGTTCTCATTGTTGGAATAAACAACATTTAAAATATATAGATTCTTCTCCAGTCTACCTGGAGACATGGGAATGAGTTTTCAGATAGTAGCAGAGAAAAAGTTGGCACGGAACTCATTCCCACATATAATAGCTACCCCGCAACCATTCAACATTTTGTATGGATTAATTTGTTTTGAGTGGGCCTTCCACCCATATCTTAGAATGAAAAGCTGCCTCACAGAGCTGTTAGCCATTTGATTGGCCAACAGTCTTTTGGTGCCAACAATACCAAAAGTGGTGGCCACTGTTAGGGTTACATTTAGTCCGATAGAATAAAGTGTGGGAAGCCCAGAAGTCTCTTGGTGGAGTCCAGAGACATTGTTACATTCTTCTTTCAGATGTCAATGCATTATTCACACAAGGATTGTGAAAAAATATGTTAATTCATTATTTGAAGGTAAAATTAAATTAATCTTCACTCAGAGCTAAACATAGTAGATCTTACTCCTGTCATTGCTGTGTCAGATGCCCAACAAGTCATGGGATTAATGCATTACATCCCATCAAGGTATGTAACAATTGACAGCAGTTTAAGATACACTGGCTTATAGGTGTATATCATCATATCTCAAAGAGATATGCCCAGGATGGGAGGCCCAGTTACAATATCTGAGGGTAGGCATTGGGTGGAGGAGGGCTGGAGGGTTCAACAAGGGTGTAGAAAAGACCATGAGGGTCCATTCAAATTTGACAGGAAGCCTGCAAGGGAAGCACACCCTCTTTCAGCCCAATGTCCATGTAGGTTAAACTGCTGAGTTATGCCGACATCCATAACATGATTCTTCCAGACCAAAACTACAACTGGGAAGGGCCTCAGTAGGATCAAGGTCTGGCAGATTGCCCTGGACCTCACCTGACCTCTGTACAATTATTAGGAGAAAGTGAGGACTGCAGATGCTGGGGATCAGAGCTTAAAAATGGTGTTGCTGGAAAAACGCAGCAGGTCAGGCAGCATCAAAGGAGAAGGAGAATCAACATTTCGGGCATAAGCCCTTCTTCCTGAAGAAGGGCTTATGCCCGAAACGTTGATTCTCCTTCTCCTTTGATGCTGCCTGACCTGCTGCGCTTTTCCAGCAACACATTTTTAAGCTCTGTACAATTATTGCCAGGGCAGGAAGGTAGATAGTCGAAGGGTATTCTCAGAATTCTACAACTCCCTGCCTGCAAACCAACCAGCAGGGGACTGTAAAATTACTTTCCTAGTCTTCATAGTGATGGGGCTGTCCTGGCAGCTTCAGGCCTTTGTCCAGGTACAAGTCCAGTTGTATCTTGTTTGAAACATAGCTCCTCAATAATATTTTCAGAGGGCATGTACATCCTTCTTAAATATTGTTTCATGCTTTCTTATTCTATATCTTCATTTTAGTCTTCTTCAGAATGTTAATGGCATCTAACATCTGACCATAGGGAATATTGTGTCTGCTCTTATTGAGAAGGAGATGAGGAAAAGTGTGAATTGTGCACATTGTTGTGGAGGAGATGTAAAATTTCTAAGCAGGCTCCTACACTCTCAGGTTATCAAGGACAATTCCGAACATTCTTAGGTTCAATGCAACAAAATGGTTCCATCTGATTGGCTCATATTTCAATTTCATGGCAAAGCTTAAGGAAAAGGTCAATTAATGGTAACAATCTGGTAATGGGCTGTTAATGTGTAAATAGAAATCCAAAAATGGCATCTTAATTAATAGAACCGTACCACAAGATTTCAAATATTGTTCACAAAACAAATGTTTTGGATAAAAGACTTTAACATAATGCACATTATTACACTAACAATAGTTCTTTTAACTAGTTACGTCATTATACACTTAGGGTTTACTTTTTGTTACCCAAAAATTTTCTTATGAGACACATCAATCCTGAAGTTATTTACATCTGCATGGAGCACCTATAAGGTGTGCCATGGTTCTGTGGAAATTTGTCCACAGTTCAGGCTATTCTCAGAGGTGAAACATTAATTTACCTTCTCTTTATGCCTCGTTTCTTGTTCTGGTTACCTTCCAATATATTCAAGCTAATTCAACTAATAATTTTCTGTTGCAATAAAATGCTGTAAGGCTTTGGGTTGCATTGGACATAATCAGGCTTGGATTGTCCTTGATAATCTGAGTGGGTTCTCTCTTTCGCTTCAAACAAAACAATCTTCCATCTTCTGTTACTCACAATAATTAAATTACAATTATACCTCATCTGCTGCTCACACAAACCTTTTTATTTCATTCCGTTTACAGCACAGACCTACCTACCTGTCATGATTTGGAGGTGCCAGTGTTGGAGTGGGGTGTACAAAGTTAAATATCACACAACAGGTTTATAGTCCAAATGGTTTAATTGGAAGCTCTAACATTTGGAGCAGCACTCCAAAAACTAGTGCTTCCAACTACCTATCTATCATTTGCTTTTCCATCTCTTATTGAGGTTCAAACTAAAACTAATTTTTTCAGAAAACACCCAGATATATTGAAACCAGAAAACCTTCCAAAACTCTATCCATACTCAGAGTGATATAACCTGTTCTAGGATTTTCTCAATCCAACTTTCAAATTCCTCATTTACAATTATATTTGATCTGATGAAGAAAATAGATTTGACAAATTTTCAGGGTTTACTGAATGCCTTTAAACTAATTTAGCTTTAATTCTCTGAACAAAAATCCAATTTTTAAAAATCCATTTGCCAGGTGTTAAGATTGTAACACAGGCACAGGATGTTTCAGTAGTTGCTATATTGTTGCAAACTCATTCTAAATAGTTAACGATGTACCGAACAGTCAAATTTAGCCAGATGCTTGGAGATAGTCGAAGCAAAAGGCTGTTATACATTTGGGCTTCTTGTCAGTCAGGCATTTAAGAGCAGAGAAAGAAGCTCCGACTGAAAGGTTTTGCTGCAGCAAGCTTTGAGAAGTTACAGTTCAAATCCTATTAGTAGGTGCAGCTACAAGGTAGGGCTATGGTTAAGAAAATCCCTGAGAGTCATCCAGAACACGTTGGGCACAAAGGAAGCACTAGGAGCCATTGATGGTTCATTGCAACTAAACATGAGGCACAGGAAGCCCATAAGCAGTATTAGCTTGGTGCAGCTGAGAAATATCAGTACTTAAGGAAACCTACAGGGCAGAGTCACCTTTGTGAAGCTAACTGTCAGAAAGCAGTTGGGATTGTGCTCATGAGTTGGTGCTGGAGTGCTGTGAATGAAGAGTGCAACAGAGCACATCAGGAGCAGTACCAAGTATCCACCACATCTGCAGTACTGTATACAATACTGATTACTAACAAAGCAGCACACTTGACTCGCAATCCAACCACTACCTTTAATGATCACTCCCACACCACCAGTGGATATTGATAATAATTTGACCATTTACAACATGCACTGCAGTAACTCCCAGGCCTCTTCCACCAGCACCTTATGAACACATGACCTTTACCAACTAGAAGGCTCCGGGTAGCTAAAACATAAAAATGTCACTATTTGCAAGTTTCTCTCCAAACCACGCACCATACTGACTTGGAACGATGTTGATATTCCTCAACTGATGTTAAGTCAAAATCCTGGAATGCTCAGCAGCATTGTGGGTCTCCCTCCACCTCAAGGACTGCAGTAGATTAATAAGCCAGGTCCTCATCACCATCTCCAGGGCAATTAGGGATGAGCAATAAATGCTGGCCTAGTCAGCATCATCCATGACCAAATGAAAAATGTCTTCGGAATCCAATGGAATGTGATCTCGGAACAGGATTGAAATGATCATTGAGGCTGTCCATGACAGAGCACGCTTTGAGGGAGTTTCAAAGCCAGATCTTCAACAGTGAAGAATTGGAATCTCTTGTAAAGGAGACATATTTTTGAGATTGATGACCCACACTGTCAAAAGTGCTTGGGGTTTGCTGAAAAATCTGGGGAATCTGTCTTGAACACAGTAAACACCTTAGCTGTATGCTGCTAAGGTGTTACCCATATTTAGCTCATGTTCATTCTGGAAGTTAGAATGGCATTGTTTTATATTGTTTCATTATTGTGTCTGTCTGTAGTAAAACTTATTTTGTTTGTTTATGCCAATGGAATCTCATGGCTTTATTCGCTGTGTCAGTACCTGTGACTTCAAACTTTGTCCATTTTAAACAAAAAAGGTAGTAGTCACTAAGCAGACTGCAACATTCATAAAAAATGATTTTATGAGATGAACATGGTCAGTTTTTGAACTGCCATTTCATTAGGTGTTCTGGCAATCCCTGAATCCCATCCATGTAATTACCTGTATGATTTTAATATTCCCAGAACTAAATAGTAACATGAATCATGAACTAAACATTTGCAGCTCCTTTAAGCAGCTTTCATTCTTACATTTTTGTGATATTTGTGAAATTCTGTTGGTGTAGTTTCTAATGCAGAGTATTTGTATTTTTGGTTTAGTTTCAATTGTTTTTATCGTACAGTAACAATTATTTCAATTATCTGAGCAGTGAGTTGCTGCACAATCATTGGTATCCACCAATTGGCCAACTGAATACTGGGGTTAGTCTGCAATACATTTCATTTAGCCAATCAACCTCTGTTAACATCAGGTAATTTGCTCAATTATGATTAAAACTGAAACCTAATAGTTCTTGAAATTTCCAAGATGAACAACAGACAAAGAAAAATGTGAACAGTGCTGACAGAGTACAGACCAAACCACCACCCAACACACAAAGCAACAAAAGAAGGAGAACTTAGGGGCTAAGATTGGTAACCGTAAAAATATAATTCATCACAATGGTCATTATCAACCTTTAGGTTACCACCAACCTCAAACTTGTAATGATGATAATGACTGAAATAGTGATAATGCAAACATTAAAGAGCTCCCCTATTTGTCATTCTGAGGAGTGAAGGATCGGATTATTAAAACTATTTTGAAGAAAAAGATTGTAATGGTGAGTCTTTCAAATGAAACATCCAACCTCGATTCCAAACCGAGCATGTAGAGAATATTTTAAAGTCACTGTCGCACATCTTCATTCTCCAAATTGTTGGAGACGGGATGTACATTGGGTAATGCACCTCTGGACTCTGTGAAACTGTTGAAGTACAGATAATTGTGAAAAGTGCCCAGGATGTTTAAAGATCTAATTGATTAATATCTGCTGCCAGGGACCCTCCTTGAATGTCTCCTACCCTGAGATCTGGGCAGAGACTTAGGTCAGAGACGCAGGACTTAGCTGCATACTTATCCAATAAATTTCACTGTTTAGTACCTAGTTTAACTTAGTAGTTATCCAGTGCAACTCAAGTGAATACCACAACTGAGCTACCACCACAACAAACCAACCCCTCCACTGACAACCATTCACTCTCATCATCTCCTCCAACAGTTCAATCAGCACCCACCCCAACTGTGTTTATTTACCCATCTACCACTAACCATCAAAACACCAACCATACCCAAACCACCTGACTTAATCTCCCAAACCCTCTGTACCCTTTTCAATTTGGACAGCTCTAGAAAACATTTCAGTCAAACCCTATAGTGACAACTTTCCAGCTGTTTGATGAAATGAGACAAGTATTTTCACTTCAATGTATCGAACCTCAGGAGATTCTGCTTTTTGTTTAGATTATGAGCTTACAAAGTCTTTGAAAATTTTCTTTTTTTTTCCTTGACCATTGTTATTTAATTTCCCCCAATTTAGAATGAGATTGAAATCAAGACAAGCTCTTCTACTCAGGTGTGCAAATTCTTGATTGTGAAGAGCATAAAGGTTTTGCTGAATATGGTGTTCCCTTTATTGGAAAGTTGCTTGGTAGCACACCTTTAACATTAACTGCAATACTGTTAGGGCAGGGAGCTGAACATTTGTTGGCTGTAAGCTCTGTCTTGTTAACTAAGGCTCTCCATCTGACAATACTGTGACATTTGCTCCTGTGTCTATTTTGAAATTCATGAGTTGCACATCGATGTAATTGTACATACGTCAAAATGTTTAGTCCAGGTCACTGATTTTCTATGGGAAGCTTCTGATTTATCTTCTAATAAAGACTGTTCCACATCATTTAACTGATAGCATAGGTAGTTTTTCACACATTTGCTTTCTGTGCCTGTGTCCTGCTTTGGCACGGTTTCTGAAATAGCCTACTTTCTTATAATAGAAGCATTCAGTTTTAAAAGCTGGACACTACTTGTGTTTGTGAGATGTTTTTTGCATGGCTTTTAAATAATTTTTAGTGTCTGGTTTCATCCTACCTGCTGCATTAACATGTCTGGTACATTGTTTGTGGTTTTGTACCTCAAAAAATGAATGGATTCTATAGATCTCTTATATCAATTTATATCTTCTCTTCATGGAATTGACCTATTTTGCATTCAGACCTTTACTTCACTCACCATATGTGTAACTTTCTCTCAAGTTAGGTTCTTGGAACTATAATAAATCTGACAAAGATTGATCACTAATGCCAATTCAGGCATTTATGAATTTTGACTTTAAGTCACTGTAGTTTCATCCCTCCTGGAGAGATAATTAATGCAATCATTTATGAATTTATCTAGATGCTGCATTCTTTTGTTAGATCTTTCCAATTTAAGAATCTTAATAGATGTGAGGCTAAAATAATTGCCAAAGACTTTAAAAGCTTTATTAAATTTGTCTGATGTTTCATTTATCCCTGGATGAACTGTAACATCCCATGCTATGCTCCCAATTGCGTATGGAAGTATGTTTGTTTTTATCAGCTCAAAAGAATCTTTATAAATGAAATAAGTAAAGTTTGGCACATGCAGTGACCGATGGAACTGTAACAATAAGTGGTAGTGAATCAACAGGCTTTGTGATAGTGTAACTGTGTGAAAGACATAACTGATGTGTTTTAAAATTAATATGAAAATTTCTATGATAGCAGTGCCTAACAACCACTGGGTAACATAAGAGTCGGTACAGACACTTTAACATGAAATTCCCAATAGGGTATGTTTACATTGAAATACTTGGGGAAAATATGACCCAAGCAGAGATTTAATATTTTGTAAATCCATACAAAAGGTGCATCAACATTGATAGCTAAAACTTGCAAATGTTAAGCTTTAAATACAAATTACCTCACAATCGAGGATCTGAATATGAATATTATTTTATAAATAGCTGGATTGGAAATCCATGTTAAAGCCAATAGAGAAAACAGAACAAAGTATGCTTAGAAAAATTCTGGACCTCATAGTTTGAGCTATGGTGCATAATTATTGTAATTAGGATCCTTAGAGGCTTATCCATAATCAGCAGGATATTATCAGTTACTTTTGGAATCTGTTAAATTTTGGAATTATGCACACATTGCACATTTTTTCCATTGTTTATCATTCTATTACTATAATCATTGCATTGTGTCAGTCATTGATCAACACGTGCCCCACTGGCGTCGTAAAGGGTGTTTATGCATGAAGCGTGCAATATTGCCAAGCCTGTTATTACATGCAGGCTCCAAGCCAAGATTATAAATATATTACAGCTATTGGGTGCAACCATGGATTGAGGAAAGCACGTTCCAAAGAAGAGGTATTGAATTCTGAATTTCATGAAAGGTGAGAGTTGAATTTGTATTTTATAAATAATAATCAGTGTGCCTTTGCTATAAAGAAAAGCAGTGATATACTGTTAGAAAAGAACAAAATTAAAGGACAGAATCTTTTCACAAAGTTCTACTGAAATATACATTCTGCAAGAGTTTATTAATGTATATTTTATTAATGTATATTTTTTACTGGAATCCTAAAAGGATATTTCTTAAAAGAAAGGTCTTCCTATGGACGACATGACAAAAACAGATTTTAAAACAACATGGAGTTTAAGTTGGTATAAGCGTTGAAAGGAGAAATACTGGTGGATCATCCAAATCTTCTTCAGTCTGTGTAACAATGTCTCTCATTCCACTTAACTTGTACTTAGTTGCTAATATGCAGTAAACTACACTTGGCTGAAGACAGGAGCCTCCTCTTATTAGACTAGCAAGTAGTTTTCTTATTCCTACTTCAGATCACTAAAACAGGTGTGCCTTGTAAATCCCTAACCGAAAAGAGGATTGCCCATCATGAGCAATAGTGTAGAATGCCTCAAACAACAAGGTGGTCAGTAGTGAAGAATTGCTCATGCAGCATGGTGGACAGTAGCAAGGATTTGACTTCGCTATCTCATGCCACATACTGGTAGTTGTGGAGATCTGAAGATTTCTTCTGTCACAGATTTAAGAATCTGTTCATGCAGACTGTCAGCAGTAAGAAAAGGTGAACTTAAAAAACACTCTGCACTTGCATTTGTGATGCCAACGCATATAAGGCTTCAGACCAAAAGTTCAAAAATGGGATTAGAATAATTAAGTGCTTGCTTTTGGCCAGTGCAGCCTCAATGAATTGAAGGGAATTTTTTTATGTTGTAGACCTCTATGACTCCACGACTCAATGCAGGCACAATGGATCAAATGGCTTCACTCTGCAACAGAACAGTGATTCTATGCTTCAGTGGACACTACAGAAGAAAACTGTATTTCAAGATTGATGGAGACTGAATCTATAGTTGATGATAAAATCATTTCAGGACTAATAAGTGATATGCTGCAGCAGGAGAGTTAAGAACTCCGTGGAGCTGGAACATTAGGTTCTCCAAGGAGTTATGAAGTGCATTGGTTGACTGGTGATCTATAGGATCGAAGAGTGTGATGTTGGAAAAGCACAGCTGGTTAGGCAGCATCCAAAGAGCAGGAAAATCAATGTTTCGGGCATAAGCCCTTCATCAGGATCTATAGGGACTGTCCTGAGTCAGGTTCAGATTGACAGCAAATGGTCATCACAGGCTCAATAACTAAGGTTGAAATCCCTAATGGGCATGGGAATATGTTTTTAAAGAGTGCAGAATTACAGACTAGGAAAGCTAGAAGACAACTAGTTACAGATCAAACTGAACATTGTCGTAATAGTCCACAGGCATCACGAGGCATGGCTACAGTAAGTGAAATCAAGTGTTACACACTGATTTGCACATTTACACTCATGTTGCGCACCATTGATACTTCACAAAATGTTTTGAGGTCCTGTTGATGTCATAGGACTCCAATTTTCATGAGTTGGTAGGCCTCACAAAATAGTGAAGACACACATCTCAGAAGAAATAGGAATAAATAATACTGTCCTGTATGTTGTTGCTCTGTTTCTGCCTGACAGAAAGAATGAAAATTGGCCACATTATGAGTACTGACAGTGATTAACAACAAATTACCCAGCTAGTGCTTTAGAGCCAAACTAGTTTGATAAATGATTTGTGAAACGTAGGACTGAATCTTTCACAAAGCATCATACAATTAAATTTCACTCTGTAATAATGAAATCTGATAACAGGGACACTCGAATGAGATTCAAAATATAATTGAATTTGCAAATCGAACCATCCAGTCAAATGACTAGATTTGTAAAATTCTCAGAGTAGAATAGTACTCGGTAAAACTTTGTTGTAAGGAAGATGTTGGCCTTTGGTTTGTGAGTTGAAAACTGTCAGGTTAGACAATCATACTATTATTTCTCTTTTTTGTGTATGCTGCAATGGTGATCCTCAAGTACTCTGATAGCCCCAGATATATCCCAGCCAACACTTTTGTAGTACCACAGTAGGCTCTACCTTCAGTGCAAAAGGAATTTGTGGTTTATGATTTTATTGAAAAAGTGAAATGTCTTTCCAGCAGAAGTATTTTAGTTTTTTAATGAGGTGAATGATGGAGAATTAATAAGTTGTTTCAGATCTGCAATGAAGTCATGCAGACCTGGGAGATCCCATCTTCAAGCTTTAATTTCAGCTAAATTAATTGTTTTCATGCAGGACAATGATAAGTAAAATAATTGGCTTCAGTGTGCTTCCTTTAGAAGTAAATTTGAGCCATGGTCCCACTCTTAATCATTTCAATGCCAAAACTGCTAGTGTGGATGTTAGGTGACACCAAAATTGTTTTCAACAGTGATGTCCTATACTGTCAACTAACCATTTTTTTCTGTTGATTCATGGGATGTTGGTGTTGCTAGCTGGGCCAGCATTTATTGCCCTTCCCTAGTTGCCCTTAAGAAGCTGGTGATGGGCGACCTTCTTGAGCCACAGAGGTGGATGTGCTGTATGTAAACCCACAATGCTGTTAGGGATTTTGACCCAGTGATATTGACGGAGTGGTGACATATTTACAAGTCAGGATGATGAGTGTCTTGAAGAGGGATATGCAGGTAGTGGTGTTCCCATTTCCTTGCTGCTCTCACTCTTCTAGATAGAAGTGGTCGTGAGTTGGGAAGTGATGTCTGAGGAGTGAATTTCTGCAGTGCATCCTGTAGGTGAGAAATATTTCTGCTGCTGAGAGTTGATGGTGAAGGAAGTGAATATTTTGTGGATGTCGTGCCAATCGAACAGGCTGCTTTGTCCTGGATGGTGTTCCATCACACTCCTGACTTGTGATTTACAAATGGCAGACAGTCTTTGGAGAGTCAGCAGTTAATTGCTGTGGGGTTTCTAGCCTCTGACTTGGTTTTATAACCACTTGTACCAAATTTACAGTCCATCTGAAGTAGATGTTTGATAATTTTGTCAGAGTATCTAGCAATGTAAACCACCATTTTCATTTTGATGTCTTATTAAGCACAGAGGATGTTTGGAATACAGAGCACTCTGGAAGGGAAAGAGAAATATAATTCTGACATGGCATGGAACTGACCAAACTAATACATAAACCTGAGCCAGGAAGACTAGAATAGTGTTTTGTCAGACCTGACGAGTCAGGACATTCCTTGGATATCTCATGGTGGCATGTTGGTTCGGGTGATTGACAACACATGTTAGACATTAATGGAATGAATGCACAACTTACTTTGAAAATAGAGGGCATTCCTGAAAGTATATCAACAATTTCCATTAGGTCTTTCAGACTGAAAAAGTTTAAAATCACTGATAATGATAACTGGCCTCTTTTCCATTCTGGGATGAATAAACTTGCTTGCGTGAATTGAATGTAAGTGGATGTGTTGAATTCCTGGTCTCTGCCCTAATTGCATCTTATGCACTTGACTTAAAGTAATGTTTCTAATTGATAATCAAAGTTGTTTTTATCATGCAAGGGTGTTATGCAGTTCAAATAATTATTTAGAAAAGAGCCTATATACTGACAATACATCTTATTTATTTAAATGATAGCAACATTGGATTTGAGAGTCATAGTATTCTAATCAGGTTTAGCAGCTTCTGGTCTGGTTTGAAAGCTGCAGTTCGTAACGAGCAGTAGGCAGAATGATTACCACCAATGCCTTTTTATTGTGTCAGTACTGATTAATGCCACCAGTCAACTAATTTTGTTTAATTGTATGGCAACGTGCATGTTGCAATGCTGCAAGTTAGATTAAAAACATTTTGACAGATACTTTATCTGTCAGATCAGCACTTGTGCCCATGTGTTTCTGTGCTGTTTGGCATTAAGCTTACTACTTCACGCCTTAGTTTTTTAACTGCCTGGTCTGTCTTGATTTCTAAGCTGTAATTTCTCTTTATGACTTGTCATTTACTTCTTTGGAGTGCCAGAATTCTGTTTTCTGTCATGTACTTCTTTATGATACTTAATTCATTAACTCATAGATATTCAGCATTTCTGCTTTCAGAATTTTCAAAACATTGCCCCTGTATCAATATTACTGCTCCAATTATATAATCAATGAGTACAATTTAACTGAAAGTCTTTACAGTCTGTTAACGCTTGTTTTCTTATCTCAAAATATTATTCATGGTATTGCTTGGGCATTAAGAAAGTGTGTGCATTTAACAGGCTCTTGGTCGATCTAACGCCTGCAGTCTTCTGGAACATTACTTGTCAAGCCTTCATCCCCCCCCACAGACTCGGTCTCTGCCTCTCCCTGAGGTTGTTGCTCCTGCATAGAGAGAAAGCAGAAAATTACAAGTATTGGAAAGCAAATCTTAGCAGGATTTATACACTTAATAGTAAGAACCTAAGGAATGTTGCTGTACAAAGTGATTTTGGAGTTCAAGTTCATAGCTCCTTGAAAATAGAGTTGCAGGTAGATAGTGAAGAAGGCATTTGGTATGCTTTACTTTATTGGCCAGAGTACTGAGTATAGGAGGTCATGCTGCAGCTGTACAGGACATTGTTTAGACCACTTTTGGACTATTACATGCAATTCCCATCTCCTTCCCATGAGAAGGATGTTGTGAAACTTGAAAGAGTTCAGAAAAGATTTACAAGGATTTGCTAGGGTTGGAGGGTTTGAGTTATAGGGAGAGGTTGAATCGGCTGGAGCTATTTTTCCTGGAGCTTCGGAGGCTGAGGAGTGACCTTATAGAGGTTTATAAAATCATGAGGGACATGGGTAGGATAAATAGACAAAGTCTTTTCCCTGGGATGGGGGAGTCCAGAAGTAGAGGGATATGTTTAGAGTGAGAGGGGAAAGATACAAAACAGACCTAAGGGGCAACATTTTCATGCAGAGGGTGGTGCGTGTATGGAATGAGCTGCCAGAGGAAGTGGTGGAGGCCGGTACAATTGCAACATTTAAAAGGCATCTGGATGGGTATATGAATAGGAAGGGTTTGGAGGGATATGGGCCCAAGGCTGGGAAGTGGGATTTGATTAGGTTAGGATATCCGGTTGGCATGGACCGAAGGGTCTCTTTCCGTGCTGTACATCTCTATGACTCTAGAAAATATTTATGTTGATTTGAGTGAAGGACAGCATTTGACAAATGATCCTGGCTGTTCCAGGATTACACTGGAACTCAATTTAAGATTCTCAATTAGGCTCACAATATGATTACATTTAATGGAGGTTACATGACCCTATTCTTTGCTGAAAAACAGTATATGCCTACTCATGATACATCTGTCATTGAAGAAATGATTGTGGAGGCAGTCAAGTTCCACAACAATGATCTTCAAATATTCCAGTCATTTTAATTTCTTTTTCCAAGGAAAATCAGAGTCAACCTGTCAGGTCTGAATCTAATCAATTATCTCTGATAGTTAACAGTTCTTGCTACACCTGAATGCTGAACATCGTTCAACCAATCAGTATCCTTTTGATTAGATTCCCCTACAATGTAGAAACAGGTCTGTATGCCCAACAAGTCCACACCGACCCTCCGAAGAGTAACCCACCCCAAACCCATTTCCTTCTGACTAATGCACCTAACACTATGGACAATTCAGCATGGCCAATTCACCTGACCTGCATATCTTTGAACAGTGGGAGAAAACCGGAGCACCCGGAGGAAACCCACGCAGACACGGGAAGATTGTGCAAACTCCACACAGACAGTCACCCGAGGCTGGAATCGAACCTGAGTCCCTGGCACTGTGAGGCAGCAGTGCTAAGCACTGAGCCACCATGCTGTGTAACGTTTTGGTCCATCTCTAAGTTGGTCTTCTTGCATTTCAATTCTGGTGAGTGCAAGATGAAAAGCCTTGACTTCATGGGATCTGTATGGTTATAGCTGAGAAATACAAAGGGCAAAAAACATTTGACCCCCAAACTGTACGAGAGAATGGCATTAAACAGGAATTTAGAGATGCATACAATAAAGGAACATATCAAATTATGATTTGGATGTGCAGCTAGTGGGCTGGGGTGCATAAAGTTAAAAATCACACAATACCAGATTATAGTTCAACAGGTTTATTTGGACATACTAGCTTTTGGAGCACTGCTCCTTCACCAGGTGGTTGTGGAGTATTACACATGGGGACACACCCTCCATGTACATAGCAGGTACTCGTATGACTTGGCCAACATTGTCTATCTCATAAGCTGCAGGCAAGGATGCCCCGAGGCATGGTACATTGGTGAGACCGAGCAGAGGTTACGACAACGGATGAATGGGCGCTGCACAGCAATCACCAGCCAGGAGAGTTCTCTCCCAGTTGGAGAACACTTCACCGGTCCAGGACATTCAGCCTCGGACGTGCGGGTGACCATCCTCCAAGGCGGACTTCAGGACAGGCAAAAACACAAAGTGCCGAACAGAGACTGATAGCCAAGTTTGGTACCCATGGTCATGGCCTCAACTGGGACCTTGGGTTCATGTCACAATAAAGGTGACCCCACTGCACTATACACACTCTCACACGTGCACATGCGCGCGTGCATGCACACACGTGCGCACAAACACACACACACACACACACACTCATACTCAGACCCTCTCTCTCACACAAGCTCTCTCATACCCACGCACACACCCTCTCACAGACTTATACCCTGTTACACTCACAGACATACATATACACACACTCTCTCACAGACACTCACAACCCCTCCCATACATACACACCCACACACTCACCTGCATGCGCACATATATAGTTTGTGGGGTGAATTTGTACTTGCAGAGTTACATTTTATTTTGCTCAAAAAATGCATAAACCCATGTAAGATTTTGTAAATCCCACTTTAGAAATAGAATAAGGCTGAACAGTGGGACACAGACAGACTTTAACCTCACACCTTCAATGCAGTATCTGAGCTGAGATGGCACCTATTATTAGAGCTAACTTGAAAATGTAACTTTAAAAAGTTCTGGGATTTACATATGAAAGAACGGAAACTAACATGGTCATTAAAAAAGATGACAGACAACAAACAATCCAGTTTTTTTCAATATATTGTTTCAATGGCATCACACTGTAACCTTTTGCTATAAATTCTGTCATATGATCTTACACTTCACAATCACCTGATGAAGGAGCAGCACTCCGAAAGCTAGTCTGTCTGAATAAACCTGTTGGGCTATGACCTCGTCTTGTGTGATTTTTAACTTTATCTAATTATGGGTGACTTTAATCTGAGCAAATCAAATAGTGACAATACTGTAGAGGAGGAATTCCTGGAATGTATACAGGATCTTTTTCTGGACCAAAATATTGAGGAACCAACTAGCGAACAGGTCATCCAAAACTGGATATTGAGTAATGAGAAAGGAGTAATTGGGCAGTCTAGTTGGGTGAAGTTCCTTGGGGCTGAGCAACAATAATATGACACAACTCTTCATCAAGATGGAGAATGGAATAGTTGATTCTGATCTAAAGGTCCTGAATCTACATTTGAGGTGCGAGTTGGTTATGATAGATTGAGGAATGTTACTCAAAGGGGAGATGATGAAAAGGCATTGGGAAACATTCAAAGAATGCATGGTGAACTGCAACAGTTGTTTATTCCTGTCTGGCACAAAAGTAAAATGGGAAAGGTGGCCAAGCCTTATCTTACAAGAGAAATTAGAGCAAGTATTAGATCCAAGGAAAAGGCAGGCAGATTGGCCAGGAGAAAAACAGCAGACCTGAGCAGTGGGAGCAGTTTAGAATTTAGCAACGGAAGACAAAGGAATTTATTAAGAAAGGGAAAAGTGAGTATAAGAGTAAGCTTGCAGGAAACATAAAAACTGACTGCACAAGTTTCTATGGATAGGTGAAAAGAAAAAGATTAATAAAGATGAATGTAGGTCCCTTCAATTATAAACAGGGGAATTTCTAATGGAGAACAAAGAAGTAGTTGACCAACCAAATATGTACTATGGTCTTGTGTTCACAATGGAGGACACAAATAACATAGCAGAAATGTTGGAGCACATAGGGTTTAGTGAGAGGGAGGAACTGAAGGAAATTAGTATTCATAGGAAAATGGTGCTAGGGAAATTGGTGGGATTGAAGGTCAATAAATCTCCAAGGCCTGATAATCTATAGTCCAGAGTACTTAAGGAAACGCCCTGAGAAATAATGGATACATTGTTGATCATCTTGCAAGATTCTATTGACTCTGGAACAGTTCCTAAAGATTGGAAGGTAACTTTTCCATTTAAGAAGGGAGGCAGAGAGAAAGCCAGGAATTATAGATAATTAAGTTGTTGGTTAGGCCAAGCCAGAATATTATGCACAGTTTTGAATCCACATTATTGAAGGGAAGTGAAAGCACTGGAGGGAGTGCAAAGGAGATTTACCAAGATGTTGTCTGGCCTGGAGTGTTTTGAAGTTATGAAAAGAGATTGGACAAACTGAGGTGTTTTACTTGGAACAGAAGAGATTGAGAGCAGACATGATTGTGATGTATAAAATTATGAGAATCATAGATAGGAAGAGATGTTTCTTTTTATGGAGGGATCAATGAACAGGGGGCATAGATTTAAGGTAAGGGGGGAAAGGTTTAGAGAAGAGGTAAGAAAGCTTTTTATTCACCCAGAGGGTGGTAGAAATCTGAAACTCACTTCCTATAAGGGGACTGAGGCAGAAATGTGCATAACACTTAAGATTAACACTTGTGATGCTAAGACATACAAGGCTATGGTCCAACTGCTGGAAGATGGGATTAAAATAGTTGGGTGGTTGTTTATGACTGGCATGGATGCAATAGGCTGAAGAGTCTCTTTCTGTGCTGTAGATCTCTAAGATTCTATGACCAGTTAGTCTGATAGCAGTCATGGGGATAGTGCTAAAATTTATTACAAAATAATTAAAGCTGGACATTTGGAAAACAGTAGTGGGTTTGGACTATATTCGCCTGGATTTCAAAAAGTGAAATCATATTTGACAAATCTACTGGAATTCTTTGCGGATGTAGGCTTTGATGAGGGAGAGCTGTGTGATTTATTTGAAATTTCAGAAGACTTTCAACAAAGTCCCATATTAGCATGTAGATTTGGGAGTACTGTCTTGAAATGAATACAAAATTGGTTGGCAGAAAGGAATACAGGTAGGAATAAACAGGTTTGTTTCTGAATAGCAGGCAGTGACAAATGGGATACCACAGGGATCAAGTAGGACTCCAGTTATCCAACATATGTATTAATGATTTGGATAAGGAACTAAATGTAATATTTTTAAATTTGCTGATGACACAAAACTGGATGGGAGAGTGAGCTGTAAGGAGGATGCAGAGATGCTTCAATATGATTGCATGTTGATGGGTCGTTGCATATTTGATGGGCCAAATTACCACTTTCTGCACTGTAGGGATTCTATGATTGTACGAAGGAGTGCAGCAAACGTTAATCAGATGATTCCTCAGATGACAGGACGTATATGTAGGGGATGTTGATTTGTTTAGGATTACATTCACTGGAGTTCAGAAGAATGAGGGGGGAGTCTTAGAGAAACCTATAAAATTTTAACAGGACTAGACAGGATAGTTGCAGGAAACATCAGGAGTCACAGTCTAAGGATATGGGATGAACTATTTAGGACTGAGATGACAAGAAATTTCTTCACCCAAAGAGTGAAATTCACTACTACAGAAAGTAGCCAAGGACAAAACTTGTATGATTTCAAGAAGGAATTAGATATAGCACTTGGGGCAAAAGGGATCGAACGATAATGAGGAGAAATATGGGAACAGGCTCTTGAATTGGATGCTCAGCCATGATCATAATGGATGACAGGCTCTCTGTTTCTATGTTTTTTTGAGCAACATTAAATGACAACTTGTTTTTAAAGTTACCATGAGGCATGAGTGCAAGAAAGTAATAACATAATGGTTAAGGTGTGCACTGGTTGTTCAATGGACATGTGAGGTACATTGAGAGAGGGATAGCAAGAATTTTAAGATGTGTTCTTCTGAGCAATGCGTGTCGGTAATGTTGGCGAAGTCAAGAGTGTGGACATTGCCACTTGAAAAATGACATGTTACTCACTTTCTCACCTCCTGAAGCCCTTGAACTCTCTGCGTGCCCGTTTTCCACACTGGAGTCTCCACAACTCTGCTGTTGGCATTTGCTGACCACTTCTCTGTATGCCTGCTTGGTTTGAGAGGCTGGTCTCTTCCATTCTACCTTGGGAAAGATCATCTCACTTTGGTCCTTGGTCCCTCACATCCTTCAGCGGTACCTTCAGATAGAGGTTAGAGATCTGAGTGAGGCTGTGGCCAGAAGAATCCATCTCCAATTCAGCTTTTCTGCTTAATGTTAGAGTCCTTTTAATTAGAAATCCTTTCCTTGACAGAAACAATGTATCATTCCATCTGACCTCTTTCATTGTCTGAGACCACTATTGCCATATCTCAGTTAAAGATTAATGCTGTCTCCTGCCATCAGAAGGTTCCCTACTCACTAAAGGGCAATTGTTCTTGCTGGACCAATCAAATAAAACCTTTAACTATTAACTTTGTTTCTCTCTTCACTGCCAGACCTGAGCATTTCCAATATTTTATGTTTTTATTTCGGATTTCCAGCATCTGCAATATTTATTTCTGGAGTAGCATTAGTTGTAATCACAGGTATCCTATCTATAACCAGCAGTAATCTTATAACCTAACAATATTCTCACAGCAGATACAATACCCTCTGCAGTATGAGGAAATGTGCCAATATTTACAACTAAATCATTCTCTCTCTGTTAGCCTATATCTATTGGGATTTATTTAGTCCTCCTGAATAGAACACCATTCACCTTCTTGAGACAATGGATTACCACCTGTATCACAAAGAAGAGAAGGAGTACTCAATCATGCTTAAATGCATGAGTTTCAAGGTGTGGTTACCAGTACAGATGATAATTTCTGACTCCTGGTGGAAATGACCTGGGTGTCATTAAAATGCAGTTAATACATTTGTCCAGTAACTTGGAGAAAGTATAACCTTCTGAGTCACTTATGGTCAGAAATGGCGAAGTAAATCTTAATTTGTGGACCCTTGATGAGCAGGATGTGGATGTCACTGGTCTGTATTTATTGCTCATCCCTCTAATTGCCAGAAGAGTGTTGAGTGTCAACCACGTGATGGGTCAGGAGTCAGACCTGGTAAGGATGGCAGATTTCTTTCTCTGAAAGACATGACAATCAGCAATGATTTCAAGCATTAGGTTCCAAATGGTATGCTGGTTAGCTAGGTTAGATCACATGGGATCACATGAGATCACATGGATCACATGAGATAACCAACTGGATACAAAATGAACTTGAATGTAGAAGAGAGAGGGTGGTGGTAGAGGGTTGCTTTTCAGACTTGAGGCCTATGACCAGTGGTGTGCCACAAGGATCGATGCTGGATTGACTGCTTTTCATCATTTATATAAATGGTTTGAATGTGAATGTAAGAGGTATAGTTAGTAATTTTGCAGATGACACCAAAATTGGTGGTGTAGTGGACAGCGAAGAAGATTATCTCAGAGTACAATGGACCTTGATCAGATGGGCCAATTGGCTGAACAGCGACAAATGGAGTTTAATTTAGATAATTGTGAGGTACTGCATTTTGATAAGGCAAACTAGGCAGGACTTACACAGCTAATGGAAGGTCCCTGGGAGTGTTGCTGAACAAAGAGCCTTAGGAGTGTAGGTGCATAATCCCTTGAAAGTGGAGTTGCAAGTACACAGGAAGAAGGCATTTGGCACACTTGCCTTCATTGGCCAGAACACTGAGTATAGGAGTTGGGAGGTCATATTGAATCTGTACAGGATATGAATGAGGCCAATTTCAGAATACTGCATACAATTCGTGTTGCCATTTTATGGGGAAGATGTTAAACTTGTGAGGATGCAGAAAAGATGTACAAGAATGTTGCCTGGGTCTGAGCTATAGAGGGAAGCTGATTAGGCTGGGGCTTTTTTCCCTGCAGTGTTAGACGCTGAGGGGTGACCTTTTAGAGGTTTATAAAACCATGAGGGGCATTGAATAGGGTGAATAGCCACATTCTTTTTCTGAGGATGGAAGAGTCCAAAACAAGAGGCGATATGTTTAAGGTGAAAGAGGAAAGATTTATAAAGGACCTGACGGGCAACTTTTTGACGCAGTGGGTGGCATGCATATGGAATGAGCTGCCAGAGGAAGTGGTGGAGGCTGGTACAATTACAACATTTAAAAGGCATCTGAATGGGTATATGAATAGGAAGGGTTTCGAGTGATATGGGCTAAAGGCCAGCAAAAGGGACTACATCGGCATGGACAAGTTGGACTGAAGGTTCTGTTTCTGTGCTGTGTGACTCTATTAGACTCTTAAACCCAGACTTTTCTTTTTATTCAATTTCACCATGTGCCATCGCGGGATTTGTACCTGGGTGCCCAGCACATTACGTGGGTCTCTGGATGAATAGACCAATGATGATACTGCTCGGCCACTGCCTCCCCTTACTGATGAGTGAATAAAACCTTAGGTTATAAGCAGCAGAGTTTTGAATTACCTAAATTTAATGGAGACTGGAAGATGAGAGAACGGGTCAAACAGCATTGGTACCATCAAACCCAAATTTAATAATGTCATGAATGAGTTTTTCTACAGCAGATGCTAAAGCAGGGTTGAATTTGGCAATATTCAAAGGTGAACATTTTCTCTCTTAATGGGCATGCAGACATGGGAGGTTCCATCTCAAGGATAGTAAAATAGGATTAAGAGTGCCATATGGGGGATAATTTCAATTATATTTGAATTTAGAGAGTGGGAATTGGTGGAACTCAGATTTTTTCCCCACTCCTGGTCAGTGACAACTTCAAAGGTGCTTCTTTCACCTGACCCTCCTCCCCAACCACCACATCCTAATAAGTTGAGCAGCACAGTTTTGAATGAACTTATGTTTATGGAGATTGGAAGATGGAAGACCAGGTCATAGCGTTGTTATTATAAAGCCCAAATTTAACAAAGTCATGAGTGTTTCAACAGCACATGTGCTAAAACAGGGGTGGAATTAGTCCTACTAATTGATGTGCTTTTGTAAGTAAGACTGGCAAGGAGAGCAAATATTGTTCCCTAAAGGACATTTATGGATCAGACAAAAAGTGGAACAGATGAACATTCCTTCCATTAAAATAATTTATTTTATGTGTTGTCATCAGATAAATTAAACGAATAGAAGCTAATTGCAAAGGCAGATTAGGATCAAGAATACTTAAGTTTGCAAACTTTATCTTGTTCAAATTTCACATAAAGTGTAAATCATTGTCATAGTAAGTTGCTAGACTAGAATCCAGAAATGCCATCCTGTATCTGCCTAAAAACATACAGCATTTTAAAGAATAATTGCAGTAAAGGAACAAACAATAATACTTGGAAATGACACATACTTTTCTAACTTGAATAACTGAAAATGGAATTCCAGTATGAACAGTAGTTTCAATTCCCAGTTTTAGTAGTTTTTTTGACTGCTCTTTCCCGCAAACTCCATAACAGGATCCCACAGTACTGCAAACCTCTGGACTTGATTATCCCAATATGCTCCTGACTGGTCTCCCACATTCTACCCTCCATAACATTGAGGTTATCCAAAATTCTGCTGTCCATGTTCTGATTGTACCAAGTACTGTTCATCTATCACCCTTGGGCTCACTGACCTATGTTGCCTTCTAGTCTAGCAACTTACTATGACAATGATTTACACTTTATGTGAAATTTGAACAAGATAAAGTTTGCAAACTTAAGTATTCTTGATCCTAATCTGCCTTTGCAATTAGCTTCTATTCGTTTAATTTATCTGATGACAACACATAAAATAAATTATTTTAATGGAAGGAATGTTCATCTGTTCCACTTTTTGTCTGATCCATAAATGTCCTTTAGGAAACAATATTTGCTCTCCTTAACTGGTTTAACCCAATGACCCTGTTAAGTGGGTGTGCAGCTGTTTAAAAGGTACCATTTGGCCTTTCTTGTTATAAGAACAAAGAGCAAAGAAAATTTACAGCCCAGGAAAAGGCCCTTCGGCCCTCCAAGCCTGAGCCGATTCCAAATGTACTATCTAAATCTATCGGTCAATTCCTAAGCATCTGTATTCCTCTGCTCCCCACCTACTCATGCATCTGTCCAGACGCATATTAAATGAATCTACCGTGCCTGCCTCTACCACCTCCGCTGGCAATGCGTTCCAGATGCCCACCATCCTCTGTGTGAAGTACTTGCCACGTGTATCCCCCTTAAACTTTCCACCTCTTACCTTGAAAGCATAACCTCTCGTTATTAAATCCTTCACCCTGGGAAAAAGCTTGTCTCTATTAACCTTGTCTATACCCTTCATGATTTTGTAAACCTCAATCAGGTCCCCCCTCAATCTAATGAAAATAAACCTAACCTACTCAACCTCTCTTCATAGCTAGCACCTTCCATACCGGGCAACACATCCTCGTAAACCTTCTCTGCACCCTCTGCAAAGCATCCACATCCTTTTGGTAATGTGGCGACCACAACTGTACACAGTATTCTAATTGCGGCTGAACCAATGTCTTGTACAATTTTAACATGACTTGCCAGCTCTTACATTCAATACCCCATCGAATGAAGGCAAACATACGATATGCCTTCTTGACCACTCTATCCACCTGTGTGGCCACCTTCAGGGTACAATGGCCCTGCACTCCCAGATCTCTCTGCCCATCAACTTTTCCCAAGGCTCTTCCATTCATTGTATAATTTGCTCTAGAATTAGTCTTGCCTAAATGCATCACCTCACATTTGTCTGGATTGAAAACCATCTGCCACTTTTCCGCCCAACTCTCCAGTCTATCTATATCCTCCTGTATTCTCTGACAGTCCTTTATGCTTTCTGCTACTCCACCAATCTTTGTGTCATCTGCAAACTTGCTGATCATACCAACAATGCCCTCTTCCAGATCATTTATGTATATTACAAACAACAGTGGCCCCAACACCAACCAATGTGGAACACCACTGGTCACCTTCCTCCATTTCAAGAAACTCCCTTCAACTACTACTCTCTGTCTCCTGTTGCTCAACCAGTTCTTTATCCACCTAGCTAGAACATCCTGCACACCATGTGACTTCACTTTCTCCATTAGTCTACAATGGGGAACCTTATCAAACGCCTTACTAAAGTCCATGTATATGACATCAACAGCCCTTCCTTCATCTAACAACTTGATCACTTCCTCAAAGAACTCTATTAAGTTGGTAAGGTACGATCTCCCCCGCACTAAACCATGTTGCCTATGACTGATAAGCTCATTATTTTCTAAATATAAATAGATCCTTATGTGATAAATAGTGTACAATCCCAGAAATACAGTAACCATGCAAGCAATTTTAAGGGGCCATACATTTAAAAAAGCTTGGCATGCACAATTCATATATTTTAAAAGGAATGTTATTGTGCACGACATGGGGTCCCGAACCCACAGCAATGTGGATGATTCCTAATTGCCTTCTAAAACAATTGTATTAATTGAGTATAGGAGTTGGGAGGTCATGTTGCAGCTGTACAGGACATTGGTTGGGCCACATTTGGAATATTGTGTGCAATTCTAGTCTCCCTCCTATCGGAAGGGTGCTGTGTAACTTGAAAGGGTTCAAAATGATTTACGAGGATGTTGTCAGGGTTGGAGGATTTGAGCTACAAGGAGAGGCTAAATAGGCTGGGGCTGTTTTCCCTGGAGCATTGAAGGCTGAGGGGTGACCTTATAGAGGTTTATAAAATCATGAGGGGCATGGATAGGATAAATAGACAAGACCTTTTCCCTAGGATGGTGCAGTCCAGAACTAGAGGGCATAGGTTTAGGGTGAGAGAGGAAAAATGTAAAAGGCAGCTAAGGGGCAACTTTTCACCCAGAGGGTGGTACATGTATGGAATGAGCTGCCAGAGGAAGTGGTGGGGGCTGGTAGAATTACAACATTTAAAAGGCAACTGGATGGGTAGATGAATAGGAAGGGGTTAAAGCGATATGGGCCAAGTGCTGGAAAATGGGACTAGATTAGTTTAGGATATCTGGTTGGCATGGACTAGTTGGACCGAAGGGTCTGTTTCTGTGCTGTACATCTCTATGATTGTATGACTCTATTCAAGAAAGCAGCTCAAAACTACCTTCTCAAAGATATTAAGATTGGGCAATAAATGCTGGCCTTGACATTGATCTCCACAAAGCTTGAATAAATAAAAACATTGTAAGAATACTTGAATTGTCAGCTGCAGGTTCTTCCACTCTTGGTTTTTCTAGAACGTAATATTACTTCATAGGCAGTCCCTCAGGATTAAGGTTGACTTGTTTCCACGCTGATATGATGCATGCTGGGATGGCTGATAAATCCAAAAGCTCAAATTAAAGACAGAGACTATATTAATTTCCGTCTGATCTGAATTTGCAGTTCTAATCATAGTGAGCTTGCACAGGATGAATGATTCAATTACATTTTGACTCATATTTCAGTTTAAAATTTGCCATCATTTAGATTTATGTTCCAACTGTCATAAAAAGTAAATAGGGAAAATAACTTTGTTAATTTTTAAATCATGCGCTATGTTGATGTAATAATCAAGCCTTATTGTTAATGATCATTTTAAAGATCTAATTTACCTCGAGTGAGAATTAAGGTTTACTTGTTCTTTCTATTGTACAGTTACATATTTTCCAATCCCTTTGCCTTCATTTGACCTGCATGCAATCGTGCTTGCTTAAAATCATGATGTACATGACTTTGCATGCATGCCTTGCATTTTACGCTGTGGGAGATGGAGGAATGAAGTATAAAGTGAAATTGATTTTCTGCTCAATTCTGGCCATCACGTTGGGTTTACTTTGTTAAATGCATATCAAATAGATTATGCCAGTGGTAGAAGTTGAAGAAACAAAGAACCAAAATTATTTTTTGCTAGAATACTGTGACATACATTTTTAATTTTTGAAGAAATATTTACTTTGCAAGATGAAAATATAAATACTAATGAATGGAATTTTTCCTACATTTTGTACTCTGTAACTGCATCAAGCATTTCCAAAACAAGTCTGGCATCATAAAGATTCTTCAAAAGTACATGAACAAAATATTTTAATCCTAACTGTAGCAGTGTATTAACTTGAGAACCTCAATTAATCTTTCTATTATTTGTATCTGTTATCCTGTGGCCTCTTCAAGTCAGATTTCTAATTCAGGGCCGATCTGTGATAAGTCCAGTCTCGCAATGTTGCACAAACCAGACAAGACAAATAACCCAAAGGGGATTGAATTCAGGTCCCAGACAAGAAACGTTGGTATTTTTACCACTCTTGCACTGCGTTGTTGCTCCGTAGATATCCCAGATATAAGCACAACAGTTAAATTCAATAACAGGAATGGTCATTATAGTCATTCTGAAGAAATGTTGTTGATCTGAATCGTTAACTCCATTTCACTCCATAGGTGCTGCCTGACCTGCTGAGATTTCCCAACATTTTTATTATTTTAAGTATTATTTAGGGTCATTAACTTATTGGCCAAGCTATTCCATTTCTTTCCATTAAGTTTTTTTCTGCATTTGGCAACAACCTAAAATGATTTATTTAAAATGTAAAAATATGCTACAAAATATCTGAATTCTGTTCCCAACAATTGTAAGTAAAAGTTTTTTAAAAATCATGCATGAGCCAGATGGTGCTGGCTCAGCCAGGAATTATTGTCCATTCCTAGTTGCCCTGGAGAAGCTCATGATGAGCAGTTTTCTTTAACTTGTGCAGTCCTTGGGGTGTAAGGACACCCATAGAACTGTTAGGAAGGGAGTTCCAGAATTTTGACCTGGCAACAGTGAAGGAACAGGAGTAAACTTCCAAGTTGGGATACAGCGTATCTTGAACAGGAACTTGTGCATAACGGGTCCCTATAAATTTTCTGCTCCTGCCCTTCTAGCTGATGGAAGTTATCGGTTTGAAAGCAGCCATTAGAGGAAATTTGTTGAGTTACTACAGTGCATTTGTAAGTGGTACAGTGCTGGCATTGTGCATCACTGGGAGTGAATGTTGAAAGTGGTAGGAGTTGAAATACCTCCGTAGCAGCTGTATCCTGTCACCAACTCCTCATTTACTTACACATGGAAAGTTCTTGACACTGATCCAGCTTTCTCAGAGCCAGATCTCAAGTGAACAGAACCTCTGACCAGATTAAGCCTCAATCAGGGAACTCATATTCTATGAGATCCACCTGGCTGACCTCACTACAATCATTACCAATGGTATGCCTGCCAAGAGGACTGCATTGCCCTGAATGGTGTCAAGCTTTTTGAGTGTTGTTTGATCTGCATTCATCCAGGCAAATGGACAATATTCCAAACTTAGATTTCATCCAAGCCACATAGTTGTAGGAGTCACTGTCAAGTCAGAATTTAAACTACGTGCCCCTGATCTGCTCTTGTACTGCACTATTTATATGACAGATAGGTCTGTCAGCATCTGTGGAGAGAGAAACACATGACTGACAGATATGACTGTTCTTCAGAAATGAAAGGAACTGGAATATATTTTGTTTTGTGCTGGTAACACAGCGGGCGGAGGAGGAAGTAGAACAGATTGTGAAGATTTGCAAGGAAAAGGCAATGTGACTGGTAATGGTGGTAAAGGAGAAATAGAGACTGCAGTCAGCATCACAGTAAAGCAGTTCAGAAAAAGTGGCCTGCAGTCAGAATCACAGTGAGCAGCTTGGGAAGAATGTCCTACAGTCAGTGTCTCGGTAAAGCAATCTCGGAAGTGTATCCTACATCACAATCCCAGTAAACAGTCTGAGAAGAGGATTCTACTGCCAGCATCGCAATAAAGCAGTGTGGGAAGAATTTCCTGCATTCAGAATCACAGTAAAGCAATCAGGGAAGACTGTCCTACAGTTAACATCACAGTAAAGCTGTCTAGGAAGAGTGACTTACAGTTAGTTCTTCACTTTCTTTTGATTAGTATCAGAAAAAGAGAATTTTATGATCAGGAAGCTCAAACCAAAAATCATATCAAGACTTTTCACAGAAACTTGTTTCAAGAGTGAATATCTGTTAATTAGCGTAAACCTATTCTATCCTCAGGTTTTAGCATAGTGCACACATTGGTGGTAAAGTTAGTATAAATACATAAACCAGTGAATAATATAAATAAATAAACAAATAAAAACTCATTAAGAATGGCAGCACAGGCAATGTGTCAAAGGTGTAGTATGTGGGAGCATAGGGATGTTGTCGTGATCTAGGGCAAATATATCTGCATTAAGTATTTAAAGTTCAAGCAGCTTCACTTCAGAGTTTATGAGTTGGAATGCAAACCACAGAGAGAGAGAACATTTCCTGGATTCTTTATACCAGGAGGCAGCCACCCTATTAGGGGAGGGTGCTGTGATATGTCAGTGGTCAGGGATAGGAAGGTGTGCCTTTCGGTGAGGCAGTTAAGAGGGCCCAGAGATTGGGAATGTATAGTGTCAGCCTCTGGATCCAACACTCTTGTCAAACAGTCTTAGATTCTCTCAGCCAATTTTGATGACAGCAGTGGTTGGATGAGTTGAATCATCATGGCACAGGAAGCCATTCAATTGGCATTGGTCAAAAGGAATGTAGTGCACGTGTATGGAATGAGCTGCCAGAGGAAGCGGTGGAGGCTAGTACAATTGCAACATTTTTTAGATTAGATTACTTACAGTGTGGAAGCAGGCTCTTCGGCCCAACAAGTCCACACCGACCCGCTAAAGCGCAACCCACCCATTCCCCTACATTTACCCCTTTTACCCCTTTTAAAAGGCATTTGGATGGGTATATGAATAGGAAGGGTTTGGAGGGATATTGCCTGGATGCTGGCAAGTGGGACTAGATTGAGTTGGGACATCTGGTCGACATGAACGGGTAGGAACGAAGGCTCTGTTTCTTTGCTGTACATCTCTATGACTCTAGTGGGTGCAGTCAGGGGGATTGATACTGTTCTCCACAGCATAGAGCATGAGTGAGATGGCTGCATTGTCAGCCTGGTGCCTGGGTTCAGAATATCTCTTCTGGGCTGGAGAAAAACCTGCGGTGAGAGGGATTGATACAGTTGTTGTGATCCATGTTTGTACCATTGACATTCGTAGAACTAGGAAAGAGGTTCTGCATGGCCAGAATGAGGAGTTAGGCACCAAAATAAGAAACAGAACCTCAAAGGTAATAATCTGTGGATTATTATCTGAGCCACTTGCAAGTTGATAGAGGTTAAGAAAATTAGATAGATGAATACATGGCAGAAAGACTGATGTGGGAGAAGCGAGTTTCAGATCTTGAGGCACTGGAGAAAAAGTGAGATCTGTACCATTGACATGGTCTACACCAAAGCTATACTGGGACTAATTAGATTAGATTAGATTAGATTAGATTACTTACAGTGTGGAAACAGGCCCTTCGGCCCAACAAGTCCACACCGACCCGCCGAAGCGCAACCCACCCATACCCCTACATTTACCCCTATAACCTAACACTACGGGCAATTTAGCATGGCCAATTCACCTGACCTGCACATCTTTGGACTGTGGGAGGAAACCGGAGCACCCGGAGGAAACCCACGCAGACACGGGGAGAATGTGCAAACTCCACACAGTCAGTCGCCTGAGTCGGGAATTGAACCCGGGTCTCTGGCGCTGTGAGGCAGCAGTGCTAACCACTGTGCCACCGTGCCGCCCACTAATGTTCTTGTGAACCCTATAACCAAGGAAATAGACCAGGGTTTAAATTAATTAGTAGGGGAAAAGGGCGCAAATGTTGTAAGTTGTAGTGATTCGGTGAGTGGAGTGAATGCAACAGAGTAAGTAATTAATATAGGAAATGATAAACAAACAATGACAGGAAGGGAGAGGGAATGAAGATTTAAGAGCAAATTAGCAGATAAGATGAGATTTAAAAAAATAAAAGGGTAAAATGTAAAATATTCTATTTGAATCTATGTAGCATTCAAAACAAAACAATGAACTAATAGTTCAAATTGAGATTAATAAGTATGAGCTGATGGCCATTACTGAGATGTTATTGTATGACAATGTAGATTGGGATCTGAATATTGAAGGGTGTATGGCATTTCCCATATAAACAGGAAACTAGAAAAGGGTGGAGGATTGGATATGTTAATTAAAGATTGTATGAGCAAATGAAAGAGAGATTATCTAAATTCAGGAAACCAGGATATAGAAGTAGGTAGAGATGAGGAACGATAAGGCAAGATGTCACTTGTGGAAGTTGTGTACAGGCTCCTAACAGTAACCACATGGTAGGACAAGGTAGTGAAGAAATAGCAGGAATTTGTACAGCAATTATCAGGGGTGGTTTTAACTGACATTTAGATTGGTAAAATTTGTTGGGAAAAAACTGTCAAATGAGGAGTTAGGGACAATTTCTTAGCCCAACAAGATTTAGCACCAACCAGACCTGGTTTTGACAAACAAGGTTAAATATTGATCTCATTGTGAAAGTGCCCCTAGCAACAATCATAACATGATTGAATTGTTCACACTGTTACTGGGAGGGAAATGTAAGTCCAAGACTATTATTTCAAATTTTGAGGCAATTATGAGATCATGAAAGCAGAGCTACTGAAAGCAAATTGGCAAGTTAGGTTAGATTATTAGGGACGTAGTGGCATTAAGGGAAAATTTCAAAAGGATAGGATTTACATGCATTTGGAGGGGTAAGGACTGATTACGGATAGTCATCTTTGGGCATGGAAAATTATGTCTCACAAACTTGATTGAGTTTTTCGTGGACAAGACCAAGAAGATAGATGAGGGCAGAACATTAGACTTTGTGAGTCTTTGGAATTCTCTTCCTCACAATGCAGAATCTTTAGATATATTTAAGATAAAGGTAGATAAATTCTTGATTGCCAAGGAAATGAAAGATTATGATATTAATTGGTTTAAGGGGTGAAATGGCTTACTTTTTGTGCTTGTTTGTATGTAACCAGCACATTTAATATCCATACCAGTTTTGGAATAATATTTAGTGGGCGGCACGGTGGCACAGTGGTTAGCACTGCTGCCTCACAGCGCCAGAGACCCGGGTTCAGTTCCCGCCTCAGGCGACTGACTGTGTGGAGTTTGCACGTTCTCCCCGTGTCTGCGTGGGTTTCCTCTGGGTGCTCCGGTTTCCTCCCACAGTCCAAAGATGTGCAGGTCAGGTGAATTGGCCATGCTAAATTGCCCATAGTGTTAGGTAAGGGGTAAATGTAGGGGTATGGGTGGGTTGCGCTTCGGCGGGGTGGTGTGGACTTGTTGGGCCGAAGGGCCTGTTTCCACACTGTAAGTAATCTAATAATAATCTAATCTAATCTGATTTAGCTGAGTGTCAGTAAATTATGTAAAACCATTGTGGAGTACAAATTAAGATGTAATTTAATTTGGGTTCTAACCTTTAAAGCTGTAAAGTTTAAGGTTTAAACTTCCAAGGATGTTATTAACAGTTTGAGATAAAAAAAATGAAGTCATTAGACTCTCAAAACCCAGTCTAAGGTATACTGTCATGAATTCCCACAGGATTTGGGTAAAGGATTACATTTCTCTGCATCTGCTACCAGAGATTCCCTAAACAATGAGATTAGAGGTCCATTAAAATTGATTAGGTAGAAGTTCTTGAAACAAAACAAAACATCTTCAATGTTGAATTACATATCCCAGTGTCCAGGGAGACCCCACAGGAACATGTAGGGTAGCACAAGAGCGTTTGAACGTTTCACAAGACAAAATGAAAGCTTGACTAGACAAACGTTCTAAAACTGGAAGTTTTCAACTGGGAGATGTCTATTGGTATTATTACCTTTTCAAGGCGAATCTCGGAAAGTAAAGTTAAGTGATTCATAAAAGGTAGTTAGGAAGGACAGTAAGTTCTGATATATACTCTTGATAATAGGCAGAAGATTCAGTTACATCACATAAGAGTGTCAGGTGGTAAGAGTAAGGGATTATAATAAAGACAATGAGGTGGAAGGAAAATTAGACAGTTCCCAAAATAACCCTCCTATAATTCAATTCGCTAACACAGAAGTGGTGGGGCAGTTAAACACTGTGTTCTCATATTTACAGGAAGGACAATGGGAGGATATTGTAAGACTACTTAGGCAGTACAATGTAATCTGTAGATATAAACCTAGGTGCATTAGGTTAGCTAGGCATGATGCAGACATAAGAGAGTCTGTACTGATAAAACAGCATCCTTATCAGTTGAACTCAGAAAAACAAGCTCAGTTAGAAACAAAGGTTCAATAAATGCTGGACAATTACTTCATTGAACCTAGTCAAGTTATTTGCAGTTCACTAGTAATTTTAGTTCCTAAACTGGATGGAACATACATATGACAGAAAATTAAATGAAGTCACAAAAATTGATTTGTACCTATTCCATAGTTGGACTGTTTTGATAGGATTATCAGTGCTTCATTACTTTTGAAAACTAATCTCAGGAAAACTGGTAAGTGTCATTACCATCTAGGCCCAAGAAAATATCTGCTTTTGTCAACCCAAATGGATTTTACCACTTTGACCATTTAGGCAGTTCTGAAGAAGAGTCACTGGACCCGAAATGTTGACTCTGCTTTTTTCTCCACTGATGCTGCCAGACCTGTGGAGTTTTTCCATCAATTCCTGTTTTTGTTTCTGATTTCCAGCATCTGCAGTTCTTTCAGTTTTATTTGGTTTTTTTTACCAATGTTGAGTAATGTCAACTAAAGAATGCCTCAGGTACATCCCACAGGCTTATGAATCAAGTCATGGCTGAGGCCCATAACTGTGTAGTTTATTTTAACAATGTTATACAATATAGTAACACATGTGAAATAAGTAGAAGGCCTATTTAAACAATTACAGTTGTCTTGCTTAGTCATAAATTTAGCCAAAAGTGAATTTGCAAAAGCAAGAATAGCTTACCTAAGTCATATCATAGGACAAGGGTAGATGTTGCCAAGAACAGTGACTGTGAAGGCGGTAATAGAATTCCCTGTTCCAAAAACTAAATGAGAAACTATCAAGGTTTTAGGAATGTGTGAGTTTTACTGGAATTTTGTGTGTAATTTCAACAGAATAGCTGTACCTTTAACAAATCTGATAAGGAAACAAGCAAAAGTGTATCAGCAGAATGTCAGGCAGCCTTTGAGATTCAGTATTGACTGTCCAATTATTCTTGATGTATTAAAATGGTGTTTGATGCAGTTTAGTTGCAGGATGGTGAGTCAGGAATAGAAAAGCCAGTAGAG
This sequence comes from Chiloscyllium plagiosum, assembly GCF_004010195.1. Taxonomy (NCBI): domain Eukaryota; kingdom Metazoa; phylum Chordata; class Chondrichthyes; order Orectolobiformes; family Hemiscylliidae; genus Chiloscyllium; species Chiloscyllium plagiosum. Next base: position 30,481,617 of record NC_057728.1, on the reverse strand, counting down.
ACTTTTTCTAAGAAATTAGATCATTATCGAAAGAAGTAGTCTACCACTAAAAAAGAAAGTTTGGGATTATTATTAGCCTTTCGACATTTGTAGTTAGAATGCAGTTGCCTTATGCCTCCTGTGACAATTTCAAGTACCTAGAGAAAGGAGATTAAAGAACAGAAAGACCTCAGGTGCCAAAAGGAACTTCTCAGTGAACCCTATGAATTGGTGCTATTGAATTGTCCTTCCTAGCTTTTCCCCGCCATTCATAAAGCTTCTTTTTTGCTTTTCTATGTCTATCTGTGTATAGGGGCTTTAGAAAGGGTTTAGGATTTTAACCAGTGCAGCAATATGTTGATAATTGTTTAATTGTGATTAAAATTTCCTTGTTTGTAATAAATGATAGTTCTCAGTAAATACATGAAACTGGTCAATGTTTTCTGTTAATTTGTTCGAACAGACAAGTAGGTTGGGAATTTTATGTGCTTTAAATCATCAGGTGGAGGAGCCAGTATTGAACTGGGGTGGACAAAGTTAAAAATCACGAGAGGTTTATTTGAAAGCACTGGCTTTCGGAGCGCTGCTCCTTCATCAAGTGGTTTTGGAGCAGCGCTTCGAAAGCTAGTGCTTCCAAATAAATCTGGTGTTGTGTGATTTTTAACTTAAATCATCAGAGTTAGTGGTAACTTCAGGATTAGTGGGGCATAAGAATCAATGTATTTTCTAAGTGAGTCATAACGCATAACATGTGAAAAGAAGTTGATTTTAAAAAAGTGAAGTGGAACACTTAAATCCTGCAACAGTCTTTTCTGACACAATAGTTCAATCTTAATATTTCAATAATTTTTGAATCTCATATTTCAGCTTTCCAATTGTATGGCACAAGGACTCAACACTGATTCAATCTTTCTTTCTGTGGCTTCATGCTTGGTAATAGTATAGTATTAATGTTTTGATTATATTTGTCTATGATTAACTGGAGTTGATTGTATGAACAACTGCAATCTTAGTACAGGTTCAATTTCAAGGTTAAGAACACAAAAGAGAGGAGCAAACTTAGATGATACAGCCAGTTGAGACATTTCCACTTATATATGGTCATGGGTGATCTTGGAGTTCAACTTGACATTCCTGCCTCTCCTGCTATTTGCTAATTCCATGAAGGACCTGAGCTCTGTCTATCTGGTCCTGTACCATTTTTACCATCACTACCTGCTGCTGCTATTGGTTATCCTATTTGTATTATTGCTGCTGTTACCTGATACTATTCTTGCTTCCACTATATTCCTGCCTCTCTTTATGTTTCCATCCCTGCCTCAGCTCTTAGCTTTTGAATTCGCCCCTAAACTTTCTGCATTTTCGCCTCGCTCTCCAGCTTTAAGAATTTCCTCAAAACATATTTCTTTGAACAAACTTTTGGTCATCTGTCCTAATATTTTAATTTTCCCAACATTGACAGGGATATACGTAGCGTCAGAGGTCTGGATGGGGTAGAATTTGTAAGAAGCATCCAGGAGAGTTTTCTAGAGCAGTATGTCAATAGTCCAACGAGGGAAGGGGCCATATTGGACCTGGTACTGGGGAACGAGCCAGGACAAGTGGTAGAAGTTGCAGTGGGGGATTTCTTTGGGAACAGTGACCACAATTCTGTAATTTTTAGAGTACTTGTAGATAAAGAAGAGAGTGGTCCTAAGGGAAGAGTACTAAACTGGGCCAAGGTCAATTATATCAAAATTAGGCAGGAGCTAGGAAAGATGGATTGGATACAGCTATTTAAAGGGATGTCCACAACTGAGATGTGGGAGGCTTTCAAAGATAGGGTAAAAATAGTGCAGGATAGGCATGTCCTGTTGAAGGCAAAGGAGAGGAAGGGCAAGTTTCGTGAACCGTGGATGACAGGAGAAATTGGATGACTAGCCAAGAGAAAAGGGAAGCGACATAAGGTCTCACCAGCTAAAAACAGAACAGATCCTGGAGGAATATCGGAAGAGTAGGACAAGTCTTAAACGAGGAATCAAGTGGGCTAAAAAGGGTCATGAAATAGCTTTAGCGAGCAGAATTAAGGAGAATCCCAAAGCATTTTATTCTTATATAAGAAGCAAGTGGTAACTAGAGAAAGGATTGGTCCACTAAAGGATCACCTGAGTGTCAAACCTGAGAAAATGGGTGAGATTCTGAATGATTACTTTGTATCAGTCTTCACTGAGGAGAGAGACATGAATGTTGAGATTAGTGATAGAAGTTTGATAACTCTGGATCACGTTGACATAAGTAGGGAAGATGTGTTGGGTATGCTAGAGGTTATTAAGGTGGACAAACCCCCAGGACCAGATGGGATCTAGCCCAAGTTGCTGAGGGAGGCGAGAGAGGAAATAGCTGGGGCCCTGACAGATATCTTTGTGGCATCCTTAAATATAGGCAAGGTGCCGGAGGACTGCAGAATTGCTCATGTTGTTCCCCCTGTACAAGAAGGGTAGTAGGGATATTCCGGGTAACTACAGACCAGTGAGCCTGACGTCAGTGGTGGGAAAATTGCTGGAGAAGGTACTGAGGGATAGGATCTACATATATTTAGAAAAGAATGGGCTTATCAGTGATAGGCAACATGGTTTTATGCAGAGGAGATCATGCCTTACCAACTTAATAGAGTTCTTTGAGGTAGTGACCAAGTTGATAGATGGAGGAAGGACTGTTGATGTCATATACATGGACTTTAGTAAAGCATTTGATAAGGTTTCCCATGGTAGACTAATGGAGAAAGTGAAGTCACATGGTGTGCAGGGTGTTCTTGCTAGGTGGATAAAGAACTGGTTAAGCAACAGGAGACAGAGAGTAGTAGTTGAAGGGAGTTTCTCGAAATGGAGGAAGATGACCAGTGGTGTTCCACAGGGGTTGGTGTTGGGGCCACTGTTGTTTGTAATATACATAAATGATCT
>NC_057728.1:30459727-30478498 GCF_004010195.1 Chiloscyllium plagiosum | reverse complement strand
TGGTCGCCACATTACCAAAAGGATGTGGATGCTTTGCAGAGGGTGCAGAGAAGGTTTACGAGGATGTGTTGCCCGGTATGGAAGGTGCTAGCTATGAAGAGAGGTTGAGTAGGTTAGGTTTATTTTCATTAGAAAAAGGAGATTGAGGGGGGACCTGATTGAGGTTTACAAAATCATGAAGGGTATAGACAAGGTTAATAGAGACAAGCTTTTTCCCAGGGTGAAGGATTTAATAACGAGAGGTTATGCTTTCAAGGTAAGAGGTGGAAAGTTTAAGGGGGATACACGTGGCAAGTACTTCACACAGAGGATGGTGGGCATCTGGAACGCATTGCCAGCGGAGGTGGTAGAGGCAGGCACGGTAGATTCATTTAAGATGCGTCTGGACAGATGCAGGAGTAGGTGGGGAGCAGAGGGATACAGATGTTTAGGAATTGACTGACAGGTGTAGACAGTACATTTGGATCGGCTCAAGCTTGGACGGCTGAAAGGCCTGTTCCTGGGCTGGAAATTTTCCTTGTTTTTCTTTGTTCTTTGTTCACCTATTATTACAACCTTATTATTCTGACACGTAATTGAGATCTCTTTGAATATTTATAGTATCCTGTGACTTCGGTCACTAAGTAAAAAGCATTATGTCAGTATAGGCCATTGCTATTATCTGGCCCATTTCAATTTGTGACCTCTTTCGGCTAACTTTCCTTAATTCTTTGGTTTCTCCTTACCTCAGATTTCTCTCCAGCAAGACCAAGTCTCATGCATCTCTTATCTGAAATTTCTTCTTTCTATGTTCAGCAATAATACTTACATTGGCAGCTTTCTTAAGCATTACAAATATATTCCTGTAAGTTAAATGCTCAATAAAATTAAAAGCTATTTCCCAGCTCAGTTCAAATAAGCAAGCACCAAGATTATAACTAAATTAAGGAATGATAGGAGAGAATCCCTAAAAAAAGGAATGAATAGAGGAAACATATGGGGGAGACAAGGGCAAGAGAGAAGGAGGAAATCACGTGGAGTAAGAAACACTGGCAACAGTGAGAGGAAGAAAGGAGAAATTATAGTGTTGAGTGTTGATAGAAGAACCATCATTATAGCTACAATGGCTTATTTTATTTTCGTCCTTGTCCTTTCAGTGCCCACGTTTTGTAAGTTAGGCTTCTTTGGTTGTTCTGAAAGGGTGGGTCAGTTTCACAGATCTTCTGAGTTGTTGCATGCTGAGTTTAAAAGTAAGTTGAAATTTGTACCGTTGGAAGTTGCAAGTAACATTTGGTGATGATTAATTGAACAGCTTTGAATTATTGAGTCTCAATGAAATGGAGTTGTTGCTGAGCAACCATCTTGGATTTTATCCAGTTGTATTCAATTTGAAAATAAGTTGTATGATGATTAACAAAATACATTAAATTACTGCTGAAACGAGGAAATGGAATGGATGCTGGCAGACAGCTTGAACTTTATCCAATTGAAAGTAATACAAGTTCAATGTTAGGAAGTCACATGTAAAAGTTTATGATGGTTTCCATATTACTATACTCAGAAGAATTTTACATACAGCTTACCCAAGTCAATATGGGCTTGCCTCAATACACAGATATGCACAAGCCTAGCTAAAAGTAAATGCAGCTTCTGAGGGTAATATCAAGGATACGTAAAGGAGCTGCCCTCAAGCAATGGGGTAACTGGGGCCATATAGTATATTTGAATGTTTTTCCTCAAGGTAATCACTGGGACAAACAGCAAAAATATATATGTATCTGATGGCCATATTAACAGTAAATACGTCAAAAAATGTATGACAATCCATTATTCCCTATTTTTAACCTATTTTTAGCATATTTATTTTAAATGTTGATGCCACAATAAAATAGCAACAAACTAAGGGTTTAAGCTGCTTTAAGCATGCATTTATTAACAGTACCAACAATAAATTCTGTTTAATTTCATTAAATGTATTAGACTGAAGAAATTTGTGCCTGCATATTGCAAGACATGGACAATGGACAACAGTCAGACTTGTGCTGATTAGTAGTAAGTAATATTTACACCACACAAGTGCCAAACAATGATCATTATCAACAAGGTAGAATCTAACTAGGTTCCTCTGGCGTTCAACATCAGTGATGTCATCATAAATATTGCAGTCTTTTTGATGCAGATACATCCACTATGCTATAAGGGAGGGGATGGCAATATATTTCCAAGTCAGATGGTGACTGGCTTGGAGGAGAACTTACAGAACTTGAGGTGAGTGGTGTGTCTGCTGTCCTTGTCCTTCTACAGGCTGTTCCCATGTTGCAAATGGGTTCTATTCCAGAATCACAAGTTGATTTGAGTAAAGTTGGAACACAATGCAGAACAATGTAAAGGAACCATTTGTAAGTACAGGAAATGTCCCATTTTTACCCATATATGAGATCATGCTCATAAGTGTGAGTGTTCATAGTTAGATGTGGTTCTGCAGTGTGCCTTGTAAATGGTACAAACTCTTGCTACTGAGCATTGGTGATGAATGAAATGAATGTTTGTCGGTGTGGTGTCAATCAAGCGAGTTGCTTTCTCCTGGATGATGTCAAGCTTCTTGAGTGTTACAGAAGCTGCACTCATCCAGGCAAATGGGGAGTAATCCATCACACTCTTGACTTTTGCCTAATGGATAGTGGACAACCCTTGGGGATTAGAAGATGTGTTACTCACCCTGGATTCTTAGCCACTGACCTGTTCTTGAAGCCACTGTGTTTATATTCCTGGTTTAGTTCAGTTTCAATGGGTACCCCCAGAATGTTTATAGTGGGTGAATTTAGAGATGGTAATGCAATTGAATTGTTGGCAATGATTAGTTTCTCTTGTTGACAATAATCAATGCCTGGCACTTGTGTGATGTGCATGTTAATTGTCAGCCCAAACCTGGATATTGTATTTGGACATTGACCGCTTCGTGCCTAAGGAGTCTTGAATGGTGCTGAACATTGTTTAATCATCAGTGGACTTGCCCACTTCTGATCTTGATTTTTGATCATTGATGAAACAGTTAAAGATGGCTGGACCTAGGGCACAGACCTGAGGAATTCCTGTAGAGAAATCCTGCAATATTTGACCACTAACAATCACAACCCTCTCCCTTTGTGTTTGTTGTGACTCCATTAAGCAAAGGGTTTTCTAATGATTTCAACTGATTGTAGTTTTGCTGAGATCTTTGATGCCACACTTAATCAAATGCAACCTTTTTTCAGTTCTTTTGTCCATGTTTCAACCAAGACTGTAATGTGGTTGGGAACTGAGTGACTTTGGTGGAAACCAAACTGAGCATCAATGGGTGAGTTATTGCTAAGCAGCACTCTTGATGTCACTTAGCTGATAATTGAGAGTAGACTGATGGGGTAGAAATTGACTTGGTTGGATGTGTCCTGCTTTTTGTATTTAGGACATACCTGGGCAATTTTCCATATTTTTGGAGAGATGCCAGGTGTTGTGGCTGTGTTGAAACAGCTTGGATAGGGATGCAAAAAGATCTGGAGCAATAATATAAAACAAAGAACTGCAGAAGATGAAGATTTGAAACAAAAACAAAAATTACTGAACAAGATCAACAGGTCTGGGAAGAAAGCAGAGTTAACATTTCAAAAGTCCAATGAGTCTTCAAAGAAGCCATTCTGGAGCCCTCGGTTTGAGTACTATTGCCAGTATGTTGTCAGGCCATTAGCCATTGAAGTAACCAATCTCCCTTACATGAAGTGAATGGAATTGATAAATTCAGATATCTGTGATGCAGGGACCTCATATTGAGGTAAATCATTTGGCGCTTTTGGCTTAAGACTTCTGCAGATGCTTCAGCCTTATCTTTTGCATTGATTTGTTGGGCTGCCCCTTCATTGAGGATGGGGAGATTTGTGGAGTACCCACCTCCTCCAATGAGTTGTTTAATTGTCCACTACCATTCATGACTGGATGTGGTAGAACAGCAGAGTTCAGATCTGATCCATTGGCTATGAAATCACAGGCCTGTCTATCACTAGGCATATGTGCTGTTTGACACAGACATAAACCTGTTTTATAACTGACACCTCAATTTTAGGTAAGCTTGGAGTTGTTCCTCGCATGCCCTTGTGCACTCTAAATTGAACCAGAGTTAATCCCCTCGCTCAATTCTAATAATGGAATGGAGACGTTCTGGGCCCTGAAGTTGCAACTTGTGCTTGAGTACAATTCTGCTGCAATTAATGACCCACAGCACTTCATGGATGCCCAGTTCATAGATCTGGTTGAAGTCTGCCCTATTTAGCATCATGATAATGCCACACAACATGGTGGAGGATAACTTCATCTCCATGGGAACTGTGTGGTATTCGGTCTTACTGATACTGTCATGTACAGATACATCTGTGACAGACAAATTGGTGAAGCTCAGGTCAAATATGTTTTTCCCTCATCACCTGTCGCAGACCCAGGCTAGCAGTTATGTTCTTTAGAACTCAACCAGCTCAGTCAATAGTGTTGCTGCTGAACTATTCTTAGTGGTGGACATTGAAGTGCCCCAGCCAAAGTTGCCATTGCCACCCTCAAAATTCCTCCTCATCATAAAGGAGTACTGACTCATTAGCTGAGGAGAGAGCAGTACATGGTAATCAGCTAGAGATTTCCTTGTCTGTGTTTGACCTGTTGCCATGAGACTTCATAGGATCTGCAGTCAAAGTTGAGAATTCTCAGCGCAGCTGTCTCCCAACTGTATACCACTATATTGCCACTTCTACTGGGTCTGTCCTGACAGTGGGACAGGTCATACCCAGGGATGCTGATGTCTGGGACTAAGGTCTAATTTCTTGAGTATGAGTATATCAGGCTTTTGTTTAATTATTCTATGAGACAGCTCTCTCAGTTTTGCACTAGCCCCCTATATATTGATAGGGAGGACTTTGACGTTCAACATGGCTGAGTTTGCTGTGTTGATTCCAAGTCAATCACAGATAGTCCATCCAGTTTCAATCCTTTTTTTTTGAGTCATTTTAGCAGTCGATTCAACTGAATGGCTTTCTAGGTCATTTCGTGGAGCAGTTAAGAGCTGACCACAATTCTGTGAATCTGAAGTCACTTGCAGATCAGATTAGGCAGTACAAATTCCCTTCCTAAAGCATATTAATAAACTAAGTAGGTTTTGATGCCAATTGACAATGTTTTTCAGTTATCAGGAGATGAGACACTCTCAGTCCTTGCTGCTTTTCCCACCCTCTCCGAATCCCATTCCATGATTTCCCTGCAGCCAAAACTCAACAATGATCTATTGGATCTACCAACAATCCTAGGTCTCCAGTGGGTTTAGTCGTGAAAGCAGTCATTGCATTCCCCATGGTGTCTGTGACTGTCTTGTAGATCTTTGTGAATGGCAAAACTGCCGATGGGGTCTTGATCTGTGAAAGGCCCTCCATTGTCCAGTTAAGTGCCTTCCTAAAAAGAGGGGATCCAGGCCTTGTGCCAACCTTCTAACGAGTAAGCAACACCTCAATATATTCACCAACTCCAACCAATTGATTTTTGTCTGTGATATCCTTGCCAGGGAAGGAATATTGCACATGGTTTTCTTCATTAATACTTGCAGAAAGTAATAACTTAGAATGTTTATTCTGTTGTGCTTACACATTTTATGGTTTTTACCATTCCTCTGAATGCTCTCATTCTGTTTTATGACTGTAGCAGCATTTTACAGTTACTAGCCTCTTTAAACCCTGTCTTCTTTGCTTGTTTCAATATCTTCTTGATGTATTTGAGTAATTTCTTGTATTTTTGAGCCTTGTTCCTGTCTTCCTGCAGATTTATGTAAGTTACTTCCACACCTCACTGTAATTTGTTACTCAGTTTAGTTTAAGGATAATTTAATTGGAATTTGCATATTTTAGGAAAGGGCTACACCATCTCTCGTTTTAATATAATTCTCAACACCTCTGAATATTATATTAATTTCCATCCTGTGATTTATGGTGCTTTTCTAGTATTAATACCCTATTGTTCCCTATTTCCACAGCAGTTTTCAATTCTGGCATCTTATTTCTGATATTTTTAGTAGTGCTATTATATATCCAAATATCTGCCTTCTCTTGCATTCCTCCATGTTTTGTATTACATACCACCATATTCCTGAATTTATTTCAAATATAAATCAGAGTTATTGAAGTTGAAGAGAAATCTGTTTAGTACCCAAAGTTTTGAAGGCAGAAGAGGACACCAAATTGTTCAATTTGCAGGGCATGAAAGCAGAATCCAGCTCTCCCAGTAGCAAAGTGCTTTTCCATTTCAATTAACCTTATTCCTGATTTGGTAACTTCCAACACAGGCAGTGTTCCTTTTGTTGTCAATTTTTGAGTTCATTAGTGGCTATGATTCCCAATTTCTTTTTTAACCTTCTCTTCAAGCCATCAATCTCCACCATGCAAATTCCAACTCCCCCACTGCAACTGGAGCTTTCTCACTAGAAGTTTGATCTTAAATATCTGAGATGTGTGAAGAGTATACAATTGTTACAGAATAGCTTATTTTTCACCTCAGTTTGGAGAAGTACAGGTTTACCCTGAGGGTACTAGCTGGTTTTTCGTAATCCTGTGACCCTGGTAGGTGCCTTTGTGTGCAGTTAGTGGCAGCCATTAAAAACACATCACTTGTAACATGGCAGCACAGTAGTGAAGCTGAAATGTGTGAATTATCAGAACTGTAAGAGAATCAACTACAGAATGAAATGACAAGGAGGAAGTGAAAAATCAACAATCTGCAAGTTTAAATTACACTGTTAGTTTGGCTGGATATTTTCCACTCTCTGCTGCTATAGAAATTAGAGGAGATATAGAGCCATAGAGTCGTAAAGATGTACACCATGGAAACAGACCCTTCAATCCTACTCATCCATGCCGACCAGATATCCTAAAATAATCTAGTCCCATTTTCCGGCACTTGGCTCATATTCCCTCTAAACCGTTCCTATTCATATACCCATCCAGATGTCTTTTAAATGTTGTAATTGACTAGCTTCCACCACTACCTCTGGCAGCTCATTCCATACATGCACCACCCTCTGCATGGAAATGTTGTCCCACAGGTCCCTTTTAAATTTTTCCCCTCTTATCCTGAACCTATGCATCTCATTCTGGACTGCCCTTCCCCAGGGAAAAGAGCTTGTCTATTTACCCTATCCATGTCCCTCATGATTTTATAAACCTCTATAAGGTCACCCCTCAGTTTTCGATGCTCCAGGGAAAACAGCCCCAACCTATTCAGCCTCTTCCTTTAGCTCAAATCCTCCAACCCTGGCAACATCATTGTAAATCTTTTCTGAACCCTTTCAAGTTTCACAGCACCCTTTCGATAGGAAGGACACCAGAATTGCACAAAATGTTCCAAAAATAACCCAACCAATGTCCTGTACAGCTGCAACATGTTCTCCCAATTTCTAAATTGATGCTCTGACCAAAAAAGGAAAGCATACCAAGTGCCTTTTACACTATCATATCTCGCTGTAAATCAACTTTCAAGGAAATATGAACCCGCATTCCAAGGTCTCTTTTTTCAGCAGCACTCCCCAGGACTTTACCATGAAGTGCATGAATCCTGCCCTGATTTGTCTTTCTAAAATGCAGCACCTTACATTTATCTAAACTAAACTCTGTCTGCCACCTCTTCAGCCCATTGGCCCATCTGATCAAGATCCCATCGTACTCTGAGGTAACCTTCTTCGCTGACCACTACATCTCCAATTTTGGTGTCACCTGCAAACTTACTAACTATACCTCCTATGTTCACAGCCAAATCATAACAGAGTTGGATTTTTTCAACACATGCAGTCAAAGCTATAAAATAGCAAAATAATTTAAAAACCTGAATATATGAGTTGCAATGATATTATCAATTTTCTTTTATTAATTTGTAGGATGTGGGCACCGCTGGCTGGTCAACATTTATTGCCCTTTCCCAGCTGCCCTTGAGAAGGTGATGGTGAGCTGCCTTCTTGAACTGCTGCAGTCCACCTGCTATGGGTTGACCCACAATGCTATTAGGGAGGGAACCCCAAGATCTTGACCCAGCGACAGAGAAGGAACGCTGATATATTTCCAAGTCAGGGTGGTCAGTTGTTGGAGAAAGAGTGATACAAGTTGTATTGTAAGCTAGATCTCATTATCATGCACAAAAAGCAGAAAACGATTTGCAGGCTTTGACATCCATTTTGGTGTTACTTATGAAGAATATTTGTTCAGTACCAAATCTAAAGGAAAAGGGAGATTATTGATCTGAATGTAACTGCACTGATATATCTGGTTGAATCTTGAGAGTTTGAACAACTAAAAGTTGATCTTATCAGAGATAGGAGCACATTAGTATAAGGGATTCTGCTGTGAAAGCACATCTGTTGAGAGAGAAGAAAATTACTCTAAATAAAGCTATAGACTTGTGCAAAAACTTTTGTCAACCATCAGCTAGACTGCATTAATGGAAGAATATATTGGTCTTTGCATGGAGCTGTGAGACATTATAGATTAAATGAGAATAAGAATGGATACCGAGAGCCTACTTAAACATATTAAAAGGAAGAGAGAGGCAAAAGTCAACAAGGCCCCTTAGGCTACCATGATGCCAAGGGTCTGAGTAGTCTGGCAGTCATTTCCAAGATGTCTTTGATGTAGGGGAGAGTGGCTCGGGTTTCTGGACTTATTTTGTCTGCTTATTTGGTACAAAATACCATGCAAGAACTACAACAAACACTACATTAGACAAACAGGCAGAACACTAACCACCAGGATACATAAACATCAACTAGCTACAAAACAACTTGACCCTCTCTCACTAACATCCTGACATACAGATGAGGAAGGACACCACTTCAACTGGGACAACACGTCTATCCTAGGACAAGCCAAACAGAGACATGCATGAAAATTCTTAGAGTTTAGGTTAGAATGCCATGCTTCTATCAACAGACACATTGACTCGAACCCGGTTTGCCACTCCCTGACGAAAAAAACAAGAAGTGACATCACCATAGGAAGTGATATCACCACAGGAAATGACATCACCAACCCAAAGAAACCCAATCATATAAATAGAAAGCAGGAATCATTAACAATGCTTCATCTGGAGGCTCACTGAAGATGTGGTGACGAAATGTCTGAACATGAACCTTCCAGCTCAACAAGCAAACCTACATCCAGAAGTTGAATAAGTATGTTGCATCAAGCTTCACATTAGAATACATTAATAGCATTTTAAAATTACTAAATAATCAAGCAGCAAAAGGAGGAGAGGACAAAAATATAATAATGCTTATGAGAGAAAAACTGCTTAGGAAACTAACCTGGCTAAAGACCAATAAATCATTGGGCCTAAACAGATGCATCCTACAATACTAAAAGAGCTAATGTATCATCCTATTCCAAAAGAAAAAGAAACAAAAAACAAGTAACTACAGGCCAGTTAGTTTAATATCTGTTATTGGGAAAATCTTAGAATCTATTTTAAAGGTTGTAATAATAAAGCATTTTGCAATATATAACATGATCAAGCAGGGTCAGCATGGCTTCATGAAGGGGAAATTATACTTCACATATTTATTAGACTTCTTTAAGGAAGTAACAAGCAGGGTGTAATATATTTGGGTTTTGAGAAGGGTCATGTTGTTTTGTAGCTAGTTGATGTTTATGTATCCTGGTGGCTAGTGTTCTGTCTGTTTGTCTAATGTAGTGTTTGTTACAGTTCTTGCATGGTATTTTGTACCAAATAAGCAGACAAAACAAGTCCAGAAACCCAAGCCACTCTCCCCTACATCAAAGACATATCGGAAATGACTGCCAGACTACTCAGACCCCTTGGCATCATGGTACCATTGTTCAGCTACTTAATGAGATAAGCTGTTAGAGGCAGTAGATGAGCATGGATAGAGGATTGGTTAACTAATTGAACACAAAGACTTGGGATAAGGAGGGCATTTTCAGGATGGCATCCTAAACCTAGTGGTGTGCCACAAGGATCAGTGCTGGAGCTACAATTATTTATTTTCATGACATGTAATATCGCTAAGTTTACAGTTAACATGAAAATAGGTGAAAAGGCAAGTGAAGAGAAAATACAAAAGGTTTGCAGAGGGATATAGTGTGATGACATTATGGTTTTCAAAGGTCTATTCTGTCCTTTTTTTATGAAGAAAGGTTGCATAAGAGGTGATGAGCAGTCTGCTCCAAAGCTAATAAAGTACAGATTGTGAGGCCTTGGGGTTTTCTTTAAAGTTGTAACAATAGAATGAGTAGGATCAAACTCCCACAGAACTAGGATTTGTGTAGTTTTAGCCTTCAGTAATAGTTGCTCATGTCTTGAAGCTGGATGTGGAACATTTTTTCTTCTCTCTGTTACGGCTAAAAGCTGGATTTCTCTTCTGCTGCTAGAATTGCATGTGGGACAATGTATTTTACTGAATTTGCCTTTGACAATGGCGTGGTTATGGGATAAAAGAACTGTGGATGCTGGAAATCAGAACCAAAAACAGGAATTGCTGGAAGAGCTGACTCAGTTCTGAGGAGACTGAACCCAAAACATTAACTCTGATTTCTATCCACAGATGCTGCCAGTCCTACTGTTTTTCTAACAATTTCTGTTTCCGTTTGTATTTATGGGATGTTATTATATTGAAATAGTTATTTAGTAGTAGTTAATGTATATATTATTTTGTTAAGCATGTTGATAGAATTACAGTTAAATCAATCTTTTCTTTCATTTTTATTTTGTCTGTATTTTAATTATAAAGTAAAGTGTGTTTTGTTTAAAGTCAAGTAGTTTGACTAATCAAATTGCAGCCAGAGCACATTTACCTTTAAAATAAGAAAAAGTTAGCATCTAGAGAAGAACAAAACATTTTCAAGGTTGGCATACCTGGAAGAGTTGTGGCAGTGAGTTAAACATGGAATTAAAAAATCCAAAAGAACTGCAAATGCTGGGAATCAGAAACAAAAAACAGAAATTGCTGGTAAAAGGCAGCCGGTTTGACAGCATCTTTGCAGAGAAATCAGAGTTAGTGTTTTAGTTCCAGTGACCCTTCTTCAGAACAGCATCTGCAAAGAATATTACTTGATTTGCAAAGGTATTGTCGAGACATGATGTACAGATATGCATTGCCAATGTACTGTCAAATGCAGCACTCCATTTGAGATATTAAGATAGCGTGTGAAATTTCTAAATTCATTGAGAAACAACAGAAAGTATGCTGTTCAGCAGAAATATTTAATCTGTAAGACAAATGTTTTGCTTAATTCAAGCAAACTACACAACAGTCAACTTTCCAATTGCTGCAGGAAGTAATGATTAGGCATAGAGATAAAGCTAAAGTAGTTAGTACAAAAGAAATAGAGTCATTATTCTTCAGGAGATGTGAGAAAAAGGGGCTGAAGTGTGTTCATGCAAGCCATCAAAGAATGAGTCTGGCCTGTGTATGGAAACATAATTTGGAGATGCCGGTGTTGGACTGGGGTGTACAAAGTTAAAAATCGCACAACACCAGGTTATAGTTCAACAGGTTTAATTGGAAGCACACTAGATTTCGAAGCGACGCTCCTTCACCTGATTACCTGATGAAGGAGCGTTGCTCCGAAAGCTAGTGTGCTTCCAATTAAACCTATTGGACTATAAACTGGTGTTATGTGATTTTTAACTATGGAAACATAGGTGCTTTACTGACAAAATGTGAGCAACTGAGCTTAAGAACCACAGTGCAGTGCTTGTAACAAATAACAGGCTAAGCAAGCTTTTAACAACTGACATCTCAGACAGAAAGTAAAGCTCTTCATTCTCACAGGAACTGTTCTGACTACTGGGAGTTAGCCTAGCTGATATCAATGACCACCAATGGAATTGTAAAATGCCTGAATACACACTTTAGTCATCATGCATTCCGGACATTGTGACAAGTGAAACGGTCCTCAGCCGCTTCAGAAAGGTTTGAGAAATTCAACACCATCAACATCTTCACACATTCCACATTCAAATAGAAAGGCTGAGTTGATGTGAAAGTTGGAAAACAGATGATAAAGAAATTGAGCATAAACCTGTAAAAGGCAATCCTTGAATGGCCAATATGTCGACTGAAGGCATCGAAAGTAGTCCATTCCAAAGGCTAATGTCTTACACTTCTATTGCAAAAATATTGTTAATTTGGAGAGCCAGTCAGATTACAAATGTTCAGTTATCTCAAAACTGGACAAGCCACATGTCAATTTAGGACTTGGTGTAAAGTAATTATCAACTCCACCATACACTGTGAACATGCATTACCAGATATATGGTCACAGCTCTGTACACACAACTAGGGAAACTATGCCATCATGTAGACAGTTGATCAGGAAAACATGATCTCACCAGCAGCACAGAGTACAGAACCATCTCAGTCCCAGACGTCCATCATTGCCGAGCAATTGAAATTTATCAGTAAAATAGTTACCATGGCAAGAACACACAAGAACAAACAACATGTCCCAGGAAAGAAATATTGGCCTTTGGAATGAGCAGATACCAGATGAGCCAACGACAATGCACATGCATATTATTTGGAGACCTGCATAATTTTAAAACTGTGAATATAGTGTATCTGCATAGTGGACAGAGGTGGAACTGACTACATTTAAGATGCAGTTCTGATAATGAATTTGTATTTTCTTTATGACTGTGTATACTGAGGAACTGTGTATTTTGTATTTGCAAATGCTTGCAATTTATTTTAATGCGATAAATGGAAAATTTGGAGAAATGCATCCGTCTCCTTTCTGCATTGGCTGGCCTGCTGTGAACTCTATCTTTGCTGTAAGGACACTGATAAGTTCACGGACACTGATAAATTAAGATTTCACAGTTGGAAACCTTCAAGAATACTTTCTTATTCCGAATTAGAAGGTGATAACATTTCTGTTTATTTGATTCTATGCAAAACCCTGTTTGTTTGCAATATAACATGTACTCTAAAAGACTTGGTGATCAATCATTATATCTGAAAGGATTCTTGTTGACAGCATTGAATGGAAAAGAAGCACTGAAAATACCTTTCCTTCAATCCTAATATTTACTGTATCTAAACACACCCATTCCATTTAAAATTAGAATTGCAAGTTTGCTTTTCCAGTCCGCCACATGTTACCTCTTATGTTTTCATTGACTTTTTAAAAAAGGTTCTGGGAAAGCTGAGAAATAGAACTGCATTATTTAATATGATTTTTGTATTGGAAAAACATTTGAATAAGGCCCATATGTGAGCACAGGATTGTGATGAGTGATCACTCACACCACTTGTTCCAATGCACACAGCTTGCGAACATTGTGCAACCTTTATGATTACAGTGTGCAGCTAATGCAAGACACACTGCTAAGTGGCTGCATATGATATTAGTTGATGAAAATCATGAGTGATTAGCATGAGTTGAAGCCAACCTGTGCGACTTGAAGCCAGGCTGTACCTCTGAAAGGGGAGGTGCTATTTGGCTAGAGCAATTAGAATTTTTTGCACAAGTGAGTTTGACTGAGGAAGACAGGAATGACACTGCATGGCAGAAAGTGGGCTGTATAATTCTACGACTGTAGACGTTGGCCTAAAGTTTATATGCACCCACGAGATACATTTTAAAATAGGCTGAGTGGTCAGACCACCATCACACCATTCCTGAATTTACCCCCATCCAACAAAAGAGGTAGACAACCCACCATTTTAAAATTAATTGTTAAAGGTCAATTAGGCTTACTAACAAGCCTACTGAGTTGAATAAGATGCTGCCAAAGCCATAATTGGGCTGATATGGACAGTCAGATAGGAGTGATCAGGCTAGTTATAAAGGCTTACATGACAAACACCAGAAAAAGTAGGGTCATCTCATTTGTGGGTGGGGTGTATTCCATATATATCAGGGGCAAAACCTGCCTCAAGATGACAACTTCCCTTCATCTGTTCCAACAACCTGACAGAACACAAACCTCCATTCTCCTCTCTAACCACTGCTGGACTTTAGGAACCCTAAAACCCTCAGGCTTAGTTTTGGGGCAGCCATGATCTTCCTCTGGCCTCTTTCTGCATTTCCAACACTACGACTAATCACCCATGATTGAGTTGTGGAACACTTAGGAGTATTGGAGCTGTCAGCCAATCTGATTGGCTGGTAAACCCCAAAGCTAGGATTTTAAAGTCAAAACAACAGCACTTTTGAAAGGGAGAAGAACAGACAAAGGAAGCATATGGTGAGGTCAGTGCAGGAGCGAGAGAGAAAGAAACCCAAATTGCCAATTGACAAATCAGTGAACCCGTGCAGTTACTGCCTTTGCTGTTGAATCCATGTATCGCTGGGTAGCGGAGTACGTCTGGGAAAATTAAAAAAACAGTGAAATTCACAATTGATCTTGGAGAGGTCACAGCACAGAAATAGATAAGTGAATTTTAAGCGTGACCTTACAATAAGTCTGCAGTAGTGAGTACAGTGGGTTCTTTCTTGATTATATGTTTTATTGATTAAACTTAAAATATAAGCCATAAGTATTAATTTAACCTGGAGCAGTGTTTTGTAGAGAAATTAGACAGTGCTATTTTCTAGGTCTGCAAATTGAAAGAAGCTAAAAATTGCCTTTAGTAGAGTAATATGCTCTTATTGGATGTGGGAGTTTAGGGAGAGTTTATAGGTTACTGAGGATTATAGCTGCAATGAATGCCGTTGGTTGCGAATCCTATCAGATCGAATGGTTCTGTTGGAGAGGCAGTAAAAGGCAATGAGGAATTTACAAGAGCAAGGGATGTAATGGATGGCAGTTATAGGTAGGGGGAAAATCTCCGAAATGGTTACATAGATGGATTAACTCCAGGAAAGGGAAGAGAGGTAGGCAGGTAGTGCAGGCTATCTGTGGTTATTCTGCAACTGTCCCCATTTCAAACAACTATGTTATTTTGGAAAATGTAGGGGGTGATGGATTCTCAGGGGAACGTAGCACAAACAACCACATTTCTGGTATTGAGACTGGCTCGAATGCAACGAGGAGTTCTTCGGGCTCCAATCAATCGATTGTCTTAGGGGACTCTTTAGTCCAAGGTTCAGACAGACGTTTCTGTAGCCAGCAGCGAAAAAGCAGAATAGTGTGTTGCTTCCCTAGTGCCAGGATCAAGGATGTCTGAGAGAGGGTGCAGAATGTTCTCAAGGGGGAGAAGGGGCAGCAGTAGGTCATTGTATACATTGGAACCACCGACATAGGAAGGGAAAAGGTTGAGATTCTGAAGGGAGGTTACAGAGAGTTAGGCAGGAATTTAAAAAGGAGGTCCTCAAGAGTAGTAATATCTGGATTACTCCCAGTGCTACGAGCTAGTGAGGGCAGGAATAGGAGGATAGAGCAGATGAATGCATGGCTGAGGAGCTGGTGTATGGGAGGAGGATTCACATTTTTGGATCATTGAAAGCTCTTTTGGGGTAAAAGTGACCTGTACAAGAAGGATGGATTGCACCAAAATTGGAAGGGGACTAATATACTGGCAGGAGGATATGCTAGATCTGTTCGGAGGATTTAAACTAGAAGGTCGGGGTGGGGGTAACCCAGGGAGAGAGCAAGGAAAGAGATCAATCTGAGATTGATACAGTTGAGAACAAAGGTGAGTCAAACAGTCAGCACAGGCAAGGACAAAGCAGAGAACAAGGTAGGACTGATAAATTAAACTGCATTTACTTCAATGCAAGACGCCTAACAGGGAAGGCAGATGAACTCAGGACATGGGACTGGGATATTATAGCAATTACAGAAACATTGCTCAGGGATTGGCAGGACCGGCAGCTTAATGTTCCAGGATACAAATGCTACAGATAGGTCAGAAAAGGAGGCAAGAGAGGAGGGGGAGTGGCATTTTTGATAAGGGATAGTGTTCCAGCTGTACTGAGGGAGGATATTCCCGGAAATACATCCAGGGAGGTTATTCGGATGGAGCTGAGAAATAAGAAAGGATGATCACCTTATTGAGATTGTATTATCGACCCCCTAATAGTCAGAGGGAAATTGAGAAACATTTTTTTAAGAAGATTACAGCTATCTGTAAGAATAATAGGGAGGTTATGGTCAGGGATTTTAACTTTCCAAATATAGACTGGGACTGCCATAGTTTTAAGGGTTTAAATGGAGAGGAATTTGTTAAGTGTGTACAAGAAAATAGTCTGATTCAGTATGTGGATGTACCTATTAGAGAAGGTGCAAAACCTGACCTACTCTTGGGAAATAAGGCAGGGCAGGTGACTGAGGTGTCAGTGGGGAGGACTTTGGGGCCAGCAACCATAATTCCATTATATTTAAAATAGTGATGGAAAGGGATAGACCAGATCTAAAAGTTGAAGTTCTAAATTGGAGAAAGGCCAATTTTGACGGTATTAGGCAAGAACTTTCAAAAGCTGATTGGGTGCAGATGTTCGCAGGTAAAGGAATGGTTGGAAAATGGGAATCCTTCAGAAATGAGATGATGAGAGTCCAGAGAAAGTATATTCCTGATGGCGTGAAAGGAAACGCTGGTAGGTATAGGGAATACTAGATGACTAAAGAAATTGAGGCTTTGGTTAAGAAAAAGAAGGAAGCATATGTCAGATATAGACAGGACAGATCGAGTGAATCCTTAGAAGAGTATAAAGGCAGTAGGAGTATACTTAAGAGAGAAATCAGGAGGGCAAAAAGGCGACATAACATATCTTTGGCAAAGAGAGTTAAGGAGAATCCAAAGGGTTTTTACAAATACATTAAGGACAAAAGGGTAACTAGGGAGAGAATAGGACCACTCAAAGATCAGCAAGGCAACCTATGTATTGAACCGCAGGAGATGGGGGAGATAATAAACAAGTATTTTCCATCAGTATTTACTGTGGAAAAGGACATGGAAAATATGGAATGTAGGGAAAAATATGTTAACATCTTGAAAAATGTCTATATTACAGAGGAGGAAGTGCTGGATGTCTTGAAACGCATAAAAGTGGATAAATCTCCAGGACCTGATCAGATGTATCCTAGAATTCAGTGGGAAGCTAGAGAAGTGATTGCTGGGCCTCCTGCTGAGATATTTGTATCATTGATAGTCACAGGTGAGGTGCTGGAAGACTGGAGGTTAGCAAACATGGTGCCACTTTTTAAGAAAGGTGGTACGGACAAGCCAGGGAACTATAGACCAGTGAGCCTGAAGTTGATGGTGGGCAAGTTGTTGGAGGGTATCCTGAGGGACAGGATGTACATGTATTTGGAAAGGCAAGGACTGATTAGGGATAGTCAACATGGCTTTGTGCGTGGGAAATCATGTCTCACAAACTTGATTGAGTTTTTTTGAAAACATAACAAAGAGGTTTGATGAAGGCAGAGGAGGGGATGTGAACTATATGGACTTCAGTAAGCTGTTCGACAAGGTTCCCATGGGACACTGGTTAGCAAGGTTAGATCACATGGAATACAGGGAAAACCGGCCACTTGAATACAGAACTGGCTCAAAGGTAGAAGACAGAGGGAGTAGGTGGAGGGTTGTTTTTCAGACTGGAGGCCTGTGATCACTGGAGTGCCACAAAGATCAGTGCTGAGTCCACTATTTTTCATCATTTATATAAATGATTTGAATGTGAGCATAAGAGGTACAACTAGTAAGTTTGCAGATGACACAAAATTTGAGGCGTAATGGACAGCAAAGAAGGTTACCTCAGGCTACAATGGGATCTTGATCGGATGGGCCAATGGGCTGAGGACTGGCAGATGGAGTTTAATTTAGATAAATGTGAGGTGCTGGATTTTGCGACAGCAAATCTTAGCAGGACTTATACACTTAATGGTAAGTTCCTAGGGAGTGTTGCTGAACAAAGAGACCTTGGAGTGCAGGTTCATTGCTCCTTGAAAGTGCAGTCGCAGGTAGATAGGATAGAGAAGAAGGCATTTGGTATGCTTTCCTTTATTGCGTACTGGAGTTGGGAGGTCATGTTGTGGCTGTACGAGACATTGGTTCAGCCACTGTTGGAATGTTGCATGTAGTTTTTGTCTCCTTCCTATCAGAAAGGTGTTGTGAAATTTGAAAGGGTTCCGAAAAGATATACAAGGATATACCAGGGTTGGAGGATTTGAGCTATTGCGGGGGGTTGAATAGGCTAGGGCTGTTTTCGCTGGAGCATCAGTGGCTGAGGGGTGACCTTATAGATGTTTATAAAATCATGAAGGGCATGGATAGGATAAATAGACAAAGTATTTTCCCTGGGGTGGGGTGATTCCAGAACCAGATGCCATAGGTTTACGGTGAGATGGGAAAGATTTAAAAGAGACCTAAGGGGCAACATTTTCATGCAGTGGGTGGTATGTGTATGGAATGAGCTGCCAGAGGAAGTGGTGGAGGCTAGTACAATAGCAACATTTAAAAGGCATCTGGATGGGTATATGAATAGGAAGGGCTTGGAGGGATATAGGCCAGGTGCTGGCAGGTGGGACTAGGTTGGGTTCGGATATCTTGTCAGGATGGTCAAGTTGGACCAAAGGGTCTGTTTTTCGTGCTGTACATTTCTATGACTCTATGACTCCTCCCATGTGAGGGGTGAGTCCCAATATTAGCCAATTTAGCCTACCTACAATTTGTTATGACTGCAAACAGGCTTGCAAAGAGAAAACTGGCTTCCAGCCCATTGTCCTATCAAGGGAAGTGAGCAGATCTCATGACATTTAGCCTTGTCATGCAACAGAAATGAAAAATGTGGTGCTGGAAAAATACAGCAGGCCAGGCAGCATCCGAGGAGCAGGAGAATC
>NC_057728.1:30389954-30458567 GCF_004010195.1 Chiloscyllium plagiosum | reverse complement strand
TTTATCTCAGCCCGCTTGGCACACCAGCTTCATACCTGAAGAAGGGCTTGTGCCCGAAACGTCGATTCTCCTGCTCCTTGGATGCTGCCTGGCCTGCTGTGTTTTTCCAGCACCAGATTTTTCAACTCTGGTACTCCAGCATCTGCAGTCCTCACTTTCTCCATGCAACAGAAATCCATGGAGCTTCAGCAGGTTCTCCAGACAAACTCTGGAAAGGCAATGGAAACAAATAGCTCTGTAAGTCAAAACCAGCATATTAGCACCGTGTATCTAGATATAGTGCTGTAAGATGTTCAAAGTCCTCATATGCTTGCTCAGACCTGTGAATTCAGTTCAAATAACCCACTAACTGCACCCACTAGCCTCACAGACTGATCATAGAACATAGAACAATACAGCACAGAACAGGCACTTCGGCCCTCGATTTTGTGCCAACCTGTGAACTAATCTAGGCTCATCACCCTACACTAACCCATCATCATCCATATGCTTATCAATGGACTGTAAATCTCCCTAATGTGGCTGACTTAACTACATTGGCAGGCAGGGCATTCCACACCCTTACTACTCTCTGAGAAAAGAACCTGCCTCTGTCATCGGTCTTAAATCTATCACCCCTCAATTTGCAGCTATGCCCCCTCATACAAGCTGATGTCATCATTTGAGGTAAAAGACTCTCACTGTCCACCCTCTCTAATCCTCTGAGCATCTTGTATGTCTCTATCAAATCCCTTCTTAGCCTTCTACTCTCCAATGAGAACAGACCCAAGTCCCTCAGCCTTTCCTCATAAGACCTTTCACTCCAGACCAGGCAACATTCTGGTAAATCTCCTCTGCACCTTTTCCAATGCTTCCACATCTTTCTTGTGATGGGGCGACCAGAACTGCACACAATATTCTAAGTGAGGCCACACTAGCATTTTATACACTTGCAACATGACATCACAGCTCTGGAACTCAATCCCTCTACCAATGAAACCAAACACACCATATGCCTTCTTAACAGCACTATCAACCTGGTTGGCAACTTTCAGGGATCTATGCACATGGATACCAAGATCCCTCTGCACATCCACACTACCAAGAATCTTTCCATTGACCCAGTATTCTGTCTTCCAGTTATTCTTCCCTAAGTGAATCTCCTCACATTTATCTGCATTGAACTCCATTTCCCACCTTGCAGCCCAATTCTGCAGTTTATCACATCTCCCTGCAATCTGCAACATTCTTCCACACTAGGCAAAAGTGAGGATAGCAGATGCTGGAAACCAGAGTTTAGATCAGAGTTGTGCTGGAAAAATACAGCACGTCAGGTAGCATCTAAGGAGCAGGAAAATCAACCTTTCGGGCAAAAGCCCTTTCCACACTGCCCACCACTCAACCAACTTTAGTACAATCTGCAAACTTACTAACACATCCATCTGTGTCTGCATCCAAGTGCCCTTGATGAAACCATGTTGACTATCTGCAATCAAATTGTTGCTTGCTAGATGATTATAAATCCTATCTCTTATAATCCTTTCCTAAACTTTTCCTACAACAGACGTAAGGCTCACTGGTCTATGATTACCTGGGTCATCTCTACTGCCCTTCTTGAACAAGGGCACAACATTTGCAATCCTCCAGTCCTCTGGTACTAAACCTGTAGACAATGATGACTCAAATATCAAGGCCAAAGGCTCAGCCATCTCCTCCCTACCTTCCCAGAGAACTCTCAGAAAAATCCCATCTGGCCCAGGGGACTTATCTACTTTCACACCTTCTAAAATTGATAATACCTCCTCTTTACTAACCTCGATCCTTTTAAGTCTAATAGTCCATATCTCAGTCTTCTCTACAATATTCTTCTTTTCCTGAGTAATAACAGATGAGAAATATTTGTTTAACACCTCTCCAATCTCCACAGGGTCCACACTCAACATTCCACTTCTGTCTGACAGGCCCTATTCCTACTCTAGTCATCTTTTTATTCCTCACACACCAATAGAAAGCTTTAGGGTTCTCCTTTATTCTATGTGCTAAAGACTGCTCATGTCTCCTCCTTGCTCTTCTTAACTCTCTCTTTAAATCTTTCCTAGCTACTCTGTAATTTTCCATTGCCTAATCTGAACCATCTCACCTCAATGTCGCATAAGCTTTCCTCTTCCACTTAACAAGAGGTAGTTTCTTTAGTAAACTGTGGTTCCCTTACCTTATCACTTCCTCCCTGACTGACAGGGACATACCTATCAAAGACATGCAATATCTATTCCTTAAACCAGCTCCACATTTCAATTGTCCCCAACCCCTGCATTTTTCTACCCCATTCTATGCCTCCTAAGTCTTGCCTAATCACATTATAATTACCCTTTCCCCATCTATAACTCTTGCCCTGTGGCATGTACCTATCCCTTTCCATCGCTAAACTAAATGTATCCGAATTATGGTCACTCTCTCCAAAGTGCTCACCTTTTACTAAAGCATTGCCAAGTACCAGATCCAGTGTGGCCTCCCCTCTTGTTGGCCCTGCGACCTACTGTGTCAGAAAAACTCCTGCACACAATGGACAAAAACTGATCCATCCGATGTACTGGAGTTTTCACATTTCCAATCACTGTTGGAGAAGTTAAAGTCTCCCATAATGACCACCCTGTTCATTTCACTCCTGCCCAAATCGATTTGCCAATCCACTCCTCCACATCCCTGGAACTTTGTAAAGACCTATAAAACAAACTCCAGCAGTTTGACCTCTCCTCCTGTTTCTAACCTCAGGCCACACCACCTCAGTAGACCAGTCCTCGTCAAAAGTTCTTTCCACCACTGTTGTACCATCCTTGACTAACAATGCCACACCTCCCCCTCTTTTACTGCCTTCCCTATTCTTAATGAAAGATCTAAACCCTGGAACCTGCAACATCCATTCCTGATCTTGCTCTATCCATGTCTCGGAAATGGCCACAACATCGAAGTCCCAGGTACCTATCCATGCTGCATGCTCACCTACATTATTCCGGATACTCCTGGCATTGAAGTAGAAACACTTCAACCCAGCTTGCTGTCTGCCAGCACACTCTTGTGACCGTGAAATCCTGTCCATGCCCTCTCTACTCGCATCCTCCTGTGCACTGCAACTACATCTCAGGTTCCCATCCCCCTGCTGAGTTAGTTTAAATCCACTTGAATAGCACTAGCAAATTTCCCATCCAGGATATTAGTACCCCTCTGGTACCCAGAATGAGCCCCAATTATCCATAAACCTGAAACCCTCCCTCCTGCACCATCCCTGCAGTCACATGTTCAGCTGACATCTCTCTTTGCTCTTCGCCTCACTATCACGTGGCACGGGTAACAATCCAGGGATAACTCTGTTTGTTCTCGCTCTCAGCTTCCATCCTAGCTCCCTGAAATCCTGCCTTACATCCCTATCCCTCTTTCTACCTATGTCATTGGTTCTTATGTGGACCACAACTTGGGGCTGGTCTCTGTCTCTCCCTTCAGGACCCCAAAGACGTTATCTGAGACAACACGGACCCTGACACCTGGGAGGCAACACTCTCCTTCTTTCCCCACTTTCCTTCCGTGCAACAGAGACAGACTCTGTGCCAGAGACCTGCATCCCAGTGCATTCCCCTGGTAAGTCATCCCCCCAACACTATCAAAAAGGCTGTACTTGTTTTTCAGGGGAATGACCATAGGGCATCCTTGCACTGACTTTTTTTTCCCATTCTAACATATACCCAGCTTTCTTCATACCGATGAGTAACTATCGATACAGAGGCTCCCAATCTCTCATCTACCAACAGCTCATTCATTTGTCATTCGCAGTGATAAATTCACTTCAGTTCACTCTCACATGCTAAACACTGCTGCAAGACTCAGTCCCACACCTCACATTTTGTGCACTCTGCCAACAATTCAACCTTGACAGCTAATACATCACACCACTCACTGATTCACTGCGCTCTATTGCAGAACAAAATGGCACACAGGTGACAATGCCTAATTAGTAGGGGCAGAATCAAGCAGAATCTTGTTCTCCTCCCACTGAAGGAGACAATGCCTCATTGAGGCAGCTATGGATGAGGCTGTGGTTAGCAGTGGGACCTGATAGAATTCAAGATAATTGTAACCACTTCCCTAATCTTGCTTCTGACATGCCACATTTCCCTTAACCCTCAACTTCTCTGATTTACAAATTGTGCATGGCTTAGGCATTCTTTTCGTTGTTGCCCTTCTCTTCACAACCATCTCACTCTTGTGTCTTTATTTTCTCACGTTCTAAAATAAAACTGCATTCAAAATGTTTGTTTCGTATTGGCTTTTATTTCAAGGTTATGGCAAAGAAGACACTATGCTGATCAGTAATAGAGGGAAGGTCAGGTGTATGAATATGTTGAATGCGGAATTGGAATTATTTTACTAGTTCAGGAATTGAATAAGCCAATCATAGAAAGCCCAACTAGAAAGGGGTTATGTTGGTTTCCTCCTTTCTTCATCTTCACCTCTTCCTAATTGTCTTCTCTTCTGGTCTCTCTCCTTCCTCGTCCTTCTTTTCCCCCACAGTAGCTCACTATATATCTGGTGGCAAGGTTTGTATTCTCATAATGGTGAGGTTGCATAAGTACAGGAGACCTTGACAAATCTTGAAACATGATGAGGCACATTGCAGGCCTCTCCCACAGTGGTACAGGCAGAATAAGGCTTGCACACCACACCGATCTACCTCAGGACATTCATGTAGCAACATGGCAGTTGTTATGTACATGGTGCTAATCTGTCCTTGAATTATGCACTAGAGATATGAGCCAGATGCTGATATTCCATATTATCTACTAAACACCCTGTAGTTTGATATAGTGGCTCAAATACTAATGATACTGTGGACAGGTGCAGAATAAAGGCACAATAAAAGCACTGGTATAGGTGGCCAGGAATTCACTTGACTGAAGTACTAAGAATGGATGTACCAGCTGCAAAGTCAGAAAATGGAACCTGTTGTGGTTGATCTCTGTGTTCAGATGTAGCACCAGTGAAGTAACATCTGTGTAGTCAGTGGCACTTTATACTATTTTGCTATCCTAGTAAAATCACATGCACACTCCAGCTACTTTTCTTTGGAAAGAAAGAATGCAATATATTGACCAGATATACTGTGTGTCGAGAACAGTTTAGAGTTGAATTTTGTTGCCATAATTTCTTTGATGTTTATTTTTACAATTTGTAGTTATATTTGACAAACTCAGACACAGGAATTACAGTCAATAACGGGACGCGCTTGTTACCTATTTCAACAAATAATTATAACAAAATCAACACACATGTGTTTGACATATTATTTTTTTCCGTTATCCTCCCTTCATCAGATGCATTTTAAATTGAATTTCAAATGTGGCTCAATGACAAAAACTCTGGAGTTGTCTCTCATAAAGGTGATTTTGTATCATTGGATCCAACATTGTACTGATTCAAGGCTTGGCTCTAGGTGCAATGCAAGTGTTACTTCTGACTTCATCAAAAACAATTTTAATGAAACAGGCACTAAGAGGGACTAGTCAGATGTAAAGATTGAAGATCACTTCAGTGCTGAGGTGCCATTTCTCCTCAAAAAATGGACCAAAGGGCTTTCTGGTAACCAAGGTACAGTGTGATGGAGAAATTGTTCACATTTTTTCTTAATACTAGTATCAAATATTAAATCATAAATTAATCTGTAAGAGTTCTTTTCCCGTGATGTCAACATTGTTTTTGAGCCTAGCAAAGGACATTGCAATAAGTTAAAGTTTACTGTTACCTCAGCATTGAATTGTCTGTTGCCTATGTTATATTTACGGATTTTGAACATTATAGGTTTTATTTCTGGAATGTAACTTAAATTTAGAGTAAATAAAGGGATCTTGTCACCGTTCTCCAGTTTATCTGACAGTACGCCTGGGTATTTTTATTGTTAGAAATCAAAGCAAGACATTGGCTTTATTAGGGAGAAAAGGGTGTTTATACTGGAGACAATGCTGCAATCTATGAGTTGACAATGGATAACGCCTTAGTGAGTGTTCGTTCAAGATATTGTTAATCTCGATTTGCAAACAGTTATACTGGAAACAGTCCATTTTGTTCTAAGGTGAAAGGGAGTTGTGATAAATGACAGCTAACTAACATTCCTATCTGAATTCAAGGTTAATATGTTTCATGTTGCTATGGGCATGAGGGCAGAACAACCCATCTTTGAGATCAGATTTTAGGCTCCTCTGCAAATCAATGACTATCACAGATTGAGAGGGAAGGTTCTGTGTCATCAGCAGAGAAATGAGATTGCTTGACTTTGTGAGCTGCACAGCTGGCTGCTGGAGGGATTCAAAAAGACATATTGCATCTTTCTACTGATTCCGGAAAATTTATTCTGGCATGAGTAGGGGAAAAGGTGAATCATTGGAACAGGCTTTAATGCCAGTGGTGAAGGCATGTCATGATGGCCACTTGAAGTTATGATTTGGTGAAATTAGGATATGGAAACCCATTGGAAGCTAGGAGCAACGTTGGATTGTTTAATTAAAATGACTGCTTTTCCATAGGGAATGCAATCGACGATAAATACACAAGGAAATGTCATTTTCTGTTATCAAGCATATATTTGCCTCTAAAAGAAATTGGTGTTTATGTAATAAGTGTTCCATTTGTAGAAACACTTTTTTAAAATGTGAAACTTCTCACGTTGCTCTTGCAGCCAGTAACCTGAAGTTCAAATCTCTTTTTAAGAGTCATCAATCTCTGCAGAGATTATAATACCTATTTCAAAGGTTATGGATGTGGACAGGTCATGAACCACAATTCTGACACATGAAAATGGGCCATAATCTGTACTTAAACATTCTATCACAATTTATTTCTCAAAGCAGGCTATTGCAGACTTTTGGAGTCTCCAACTAAAATGATCTGCTGCATGTTGAACAAAGAAGTAATATTTTAATAGTTGCTGTCAGCCACTAAAGCTCTATGTCACTGGCTCCTTCTAGACTGCTACAGAGGACATCACCCATATCTCCCAGTTTGAGATGCCATTTTATGTGTTCATTGAAGCTAATTAATATATCATCTTTATCATATACACAAATAAGTTCTAAGATTCGTGACAGCCGGGGTTTCTTTCCGATCAGAGTACCAGTTATCAGAATAGGAAAAATTTCCACTTTATTAAATTGTAGATATAGGAGCATAAAAATTTGTGTACACTAAACAGACAGCTGCCAGAATAATTTCATACAGAATTTATTTTAAATAAAAATAAGAAAAGCGAAGAGAGGGCATGCAAAACATTGGCAAATGAAGTTATAGAAAACCTACAGAGTTGTTATAAATAAGGGCAAGTGGATAACCATGGAAATTGTATAACAAACAGTTAACTAGTGTACGGAGGCAGAATCTGTTTTAACAGAAAAGGGATACAATTGCAATTCTGATGGAGTGTAAAATATTAGATGTGATTACCATGGTGAAGGAGGAAATATTAAGGAATTCACCATCCTTGAAAGTGAATCAGTTACCGAGCCCAAAGGAAAATGAGTTCCAGGCTGCTAAGGGAAAGAAAGAAGTAACAGAAGTTCTATGCGTAATTTTCCAATCCTTGCTGGTTACTGACAGAGTAGAAGAGACCTCAAGGACTGTTAATATTGTTACATTGTATAAAAGGAAAAAAGGAATGCATGAGTAAGCCAAACTTCACTGGTAAGCAAACAGTTGGAAAGAGTTCTGGAAGATGGTATAAGTCAACATTTAGAAAGTTATGGGTTAATTAGTGATTTTTAAAACTTAATTTTGCAAAACAAAATTAAAATTTTTAAAGGCAAGCTTAAGATTTAAAATCTAAACATACTAGAATGACAATACCTTCTTATTTTTATGTATTTTGATTGTGGAGCTAAAAGCAAAAAGAACTGTTTTAAAACTAAAACAGAAGTTTTCTTCAGGTAGATGGAATGTCTGCATTTTTAGAAAGCAAATAACTGAAACTCATTGTAAGTTGTGTTTATGCTGCTGCTTTAATCAAGCAGTGGGGGATGTTGTTTGTAGACAGGCCAGCACAGGTGTTATGCACAAAATGAGATTTGGCTGGCAACAGGTTGTTGATTGATTTAAGGATTTGTGACTAGTTGTGGGTGATAAAGGTGATCAGCCTGACAATCATTATCAGATTGGCTGCTGGGTAGCTGGACAATTTGTGGGTGTGCATGATACTGGTGTGCCTTTCTCTTTAGTAAAATGCCTAAAACTTGAAGAAAACCATTTTGGTTTCCCTCACTACTTATTGTAAGCTATGGACTTTAACTGGTAATTAAGAGATATTGCAGTTAGTGTACTAATTACCCGTGCCTGCTGCAAAAAAATGAAAAGAAACTGAAGAAAAGAGATTGTAAAACAGAACTTCCTGACAAGCAAAAGAATCATGTCAGTAAACCCAGTAGTCTTGGGCCATTGAACTGCTTCCCTAGTTTGTTTTACCCTCCACTCATAACACCTTTTTTTAAAAAATCTGCCCTTGTCTGTATATGAGTGTACTGACATTTGTTGGGGAGATTTCACTGCGGTGTTTAATGTAGGGCGAGGGAGGGTGACACTTCCAGCCCTGAAATGGTTAACAACAGCCAAGTGAGCTGCTGCAGGCGATTGCATGACTGCTGGAGCTTGTAAGGGATATGCATAATGTTAATTAAATCTTGGAGCCTGTAAATACCAGCCAGTATCAATTGCCCCATCGAAACTCGGGATTAATAAAGAAACTGATCGGAATCTGTAACTGTTAGACAAGTGTGAATTGCTCTATCAGAACCTGTAACTAGTGAGTGTGAATGGCTCTATTTAAGTCTAAAGTTGATAAGTGTAATTGACAATTTAGTTAAACTAAAAACTATTGAAAATGGCTAGCCTGTCAGACGCATAGTAATTCCTTGAAACAATGAACTATCGAATACGGGATCGGAACCGCTCCCGGGGATGGCTGAGCCATTGTCAAGCACAGCAGGAGCTGGACAGGCACTTCGATGCGGCCAATAGGAGGACGGATCCCCAGCGCACGCAGATGAATGGACCAATGGGGAAGGCGAACTGACCGGGGACTCCAGGCAGCGCGAAGTATAATTGTGTCAACTTTGAACGGGAAGGCAGAACGCCTTCTCCAACGAATGCATGCTTGCAGATTCGTTGTACCAGTTAAGATTCTGTGAATAAACGGCTGTCTGCGTCTAACCATAGTTGCCAGTGTGAGTCTCTCCTTCCAAAAGAACACGCAAAGACGGGACCCTCCGGGTCCGTCTTAACACATTTTAGAAGGAGGTTATAGTCTTAACTAGTCGTGTATATGTCAACTGTGCACAGTTGTTTACCCATGGTTAGAGTAAATCTATTTGTAATAAGTAATCATTCTGGTTAAGTAGAAAGATTTGGTCCATGTTTTCTATTACCTGAGTCTACTTGGTAAATTGGGGGCTTTGCAAACTTTGATAAATTATTTAACTTTTATGATAACACTGGGTGCAGTAGGACTTGATTTTCAGAATAATAGCCAATGAAATGTGACAAATTTTGGAGGCTTGTGGCTGTATAGTTGAAACGAAGACAACAAAGATTTGGGAATGCTATTAGTAAACAACACAGGTGAAGAAAACATTAGGTTCTGTATTGCATTTTTAAAATTGCACTGCAAATGGCAAAGGAATTTCGACAGGGGGCACAGTTGACCCTGATAATCTTAAGTGAACTTTCAGAACCCAAGCTGAGTGAATTGGCAGGAAAACTAGAGATAGCATTGCTTAACAGAGCTAGGGTGGCAGAAATAAATGAGGCTCTGGCACAGTAATTGAATTCAGTAGAATTATAAGAGGGAAACAAATATCCAGGTAGTACGAATCTGAATTGGGTAGTATTTGATTAAGTTGAAAGCAATTTGAGCATAAAGAGAAAATTTAAGGCAGAAGAAAGATGAGAAAAGGGAAATGGACATTAAAAAGCCAAGAAATAGAAATGTCAAAGCGAAAGACAAGAGTGAGAACATGCCAGGCCCAACCAAGATTTGAGGAAAAGGATGTGGAAGTATTCTTCTTGTCTTTTCTGATAATAGCATAACAGGTATATTTGGCAAAAGAGGAACTGGCCACCGCTAGGCTAAGTATGTTGACAGCTAAAGCACAGAAAGTCTTTCTTCACTATCAGAGGGAATTTCTTGGGATTATGACATGACAAAATATAACTGTCTTGGCTGCATACCAGATGGTTCCTGAAACATAAAGGTTTCAGAATCTAAGGAAAGAGCCTGGGCAAATCTATTCTGAATTTGAGAGGTTTAATCAAAGGAATTTTGACAGACAAAGACAAGCATAATAAAGTCCTTAAAGAAATTATTTTCTGAGAGGAATTTTAAAAACTCACTACCACTCAGGAACCCATGCTGAGGACAAAGAGAAGCAACTGCTAAACAGGCAGCAATAATGGCAGACAATTATGAGTTGATCTGTATAATTAAACCTTTCTTCGTCAATAACATAAATTCAGAATGGAAGAGTGAAAAGAAGGCAAGAGAAAATGGAAGAGTGAAAAGAAGGCAAGTAGCAGGGGAAGGAACTGACAATTGGGAGCGCCCCATAGTCTGCTCCTCATATCAGAAAGGAAAGTACTGAGGGTGGAAGTAAAAATTGAAAGCTGAGCATTTCCATTGTAACAAGGTGGGATTCATAATGCAGAGTGCTACAAGTTGTGAAGGAAATGCATGGAACTTATTGGAGGAAATTCAGAAGTAAATGACCACGGATCAAATTAGACTTTAACTAAAGCAAGAGCCTGGAGATAAACCCTGTTGTGAGTGTAAAACAGAAAAAGATGGAAATGAAGGGTTTATTCTGAA
The DNA here is from genome assembly GCF_004010195.1 of Chiloscyllium plagiosum. NCBI lineage: Eukaryota > Metazoa > Chordata > Chondrichthyes > Orectolobiformes > Hemiscylliidae > Chiloscyllium > Chiloscyllium plagiosum. Next base: position 30,447,700 of record NC_057728.1, on the reverse strand, counting down.
GGGAAAATGACCCTTCTAATGAGGTGCCTCAGCCCTCAATAATAGTAAGAGATATTGGGCTACTCAAATTTTCTTGCTGGGATAGGATTTATTTTTCCTTCCAGCGAGTTCAGAGTAAGCCAAACAGGATAGATAGAAAATCTATTTGGAGTGTGACGTAGCCTGGACAACGATAGTTGGTGCAGATAAGAAATTACCTGAGCATGTTGCTGATTTACTCTTTGGGAATGATTGTTTTTAGATTAGATTCCGAGGAGAAAGTGAGGGCTGCAGATGCTGGAGATCAGAGCTGAAAATGTGTTGCTGGAAAAGCGCAGCAGCAGGAGAATCGCGTTTCGAGCATAAGCCCTTCTTCAGGATTCCTGAAGAAGGGCTTATGCCCGAAACGTCGATTCTCCTGTTCCTTGGATGCTGCCTGACCTGCTGCGCTTTTCCAGCAACACATTTTCAGTTTAGATTAGATTCCCTAAAGTGTGGAAAATGGCCATTTGGCCCAACAAGTACACACCGACCCTCCGAAGAGTAACCCACCCAGACCCATTTCCCTCTGACTAATGCATCTAATATTATGGGCAATTTAGCGTGGCCAATCCACTTGACATGCACATCTTTGGATTGTGGGAGGAAACCCACGCAGGCACAGGGAGAATGTGCAAACTCCACAGGAATCAAACCCAGGTCCCTGGTGCTGTGAGGCTGCAGTGCTAGCCACTGTGATGGCCTTGCCTAGAGTGAAAGTCATAGCTTTGCCTATAATTATGGAGAGTCCAACTGAGGCTAAAGAGTTAGAACTGTTGGAAAAACAGGTTCTGGCTAATTTTCCTACCTTTATAGTGACCAGAGCAATGGGTAACCAAAGTCCAGACTTATCTGTGTGAGTCAGCTCCACCATTTTCATTTTCCAAACAGGCACAAAAATAAAAATGACATGTGACATAGAATTCATTTTAGTGCAAATACAACCTATATGCTGGAACCCTGCTTCTATAAGCATGCAGCTCTTTAGTTACGAACCTGCAATACGTAAAGGAGCAATAAAGCGAAAATTAAAAGGGAAGAGAAGCAAAACAAGTAAAAGGCAAAAACAATCAGTGCACTGCACACTGTCTCTTTAAAAAAGCAAAGACCTGACAAGAAAAGTGGAAAGCAAATTCTTAAAAATGGATTGGGCATCAAATGACATCGTTAATAAATGACAATTATGCAAACAATAGATATAATTTTATTTTACAGATCAAGCAATGGATGATCCTAAGAAACAAGCTGTTAAAGTCTTTCTTACCATTGGTAAGGAGAGGCTTTGCAGAATTAACTCATCTGATCTTTTAATAAATCACCAATTCTGTCAGTCGACAAAATCACATAGCCACAAGCTCACTTTGACTTACCTAAATCCTCTACTGATAGATACCAATGTTTAAGCAGTGGCAGGGCTACCAGTACACACAGATCTCAATGTAGTCACAATTCATGAGATTCAAATCCCACCCTGTGTGGTATGACAGACCACACTTGACTCATTCAAATCAGTTAACAATCTCTATGGCTTTAGATTGGCATATAAGACACGTACTGGAATGATTACACCGAGTAGCAGAGCAGATATTCAACCCACACAAAAACCAAGATATGCTTCTTGATCTACATGTTGATGTTCTGGATTACAAAGTTGAAAATATTTTCAAGTTTGATCTGTTAGACTTACTAGTGTAAACACTTATAACCATCAACTGCCAAAGAGGTGGAGCTATACAAGTTGAAAATGACCATAATGCTGGTATGTCCTAATAGTATTAAGGAAGTATCTGAGAAGACTTGTTCATTTTGATCATACAGAGTTGAGCTTGGCACATGACAATAAGTTATTTTCAAGGGGAAATGAGTTTTAGTAACAAAGGCATTGTGTGAAAATGTCATCTTCATGTCACATCAGCTACACGTGGGTATTGAATGCACAAGAAGGTGAGCACATAAGTCTTTGTACTGACCAGAAATGTATCAGATATTCATTCACTCATGAATGCTTGTGAGGCACAACCAACCGAGGGAACCTTTAAATACCTATGATGTTTCATCCAATTCTTAGATGAAACTAGCAACAGACCTTGTGCAGAAATATCTACATCATTGTGATGGACTACCGATCTACATTTCCCATTGTTCATTATTTTAGCAATACAACAAATGTAACTGTTGCTGACCTCATTAGCACTATTTTCAGTTTATTTAATATCCCAGAATGAATAGTGACTGACAATGGAATGCACTTCATTGGCAAACAATTTCAGGATATATGCACTAAATGGAGAGTGACCCATATCATATTGTCATACCACTACCTGTGCACAAACAGTATAATAGAACATATGCTTATGTAATATCAAATCAATTATTATTAAGTAACAAAGTAAGATTTTCACATTACGTTGCTGCAATTTTTATAATACTAATGGAAAGGGACTACCATCCTCAGTACAAATTATGCTCAGAAGGTAATTGCAGACAATCTTTCCCAGAAACCAGTTTCCTAACCATTCCAAGATGAAGAGCATTCTTCTTCAAAGACTGAGAAAAATGAAAGAGATGCACAACAAGTGAACAGTTAAAGAACTTTTTAATTGGAAAGGCACTGTGAGTTAGAAATACAAATACTTTATGCCAGCAATGGTTTCTAGAATATGTGACCAGCCCAAATCATATAAAGTCATACTAATTTGTGAAGGAGCTGAAACCAGCTCAGATTAATGTTTGGCACACCAATTATGCATGAACTAAGTGAGGAACAACAATACAATAATGATGATTATATACTGATGTTGAATGATAGCAACTAGCACTAAGTTGTCAAACAAGTGCAACTGTTACCAAAGTTAAAAATCACACAACACCAGGTTATAGTCCAACAGGTTTATTTAGAAGCACTAGCTTTTGAGGCACTGCCTCTTCATCAGGTGGATTTCATAATTTCCTATATTTCCTCTGCAGAACCTCATCCCTTTCTCTTCCTATGTCATTGGTACCAACATGTACAATGACCTTCTGCTGGTCACTCTCCCCTTTGAGATATTCTTCACCCTCTCCAAGACATTCCTGACCCTGGCACCAGGGAGGCAACATATCATTCTGATGTCATGCTCTTGGCCATTGAAATGTCCATCCGTGCCCCTGACTAGAGAGTTACCTATCACAATTGATTAGTTGAAACCTGACATTGTCCCCATTACAGTAGAGCCAATCCCGCTACCTGAAACCTGGCTGTCAGTGCTATTTTTCCCTGAGAGGCCATCTCCCCCTACAGTATCCAAAACAGTATACTTGTTTGAGATAGAAATAGCCACAGGAGACTTTTGCACTTGCTGCCTACCTCTGCTACTTGTCCTAGCGGTAACCCATCTACCTGACTATATCTGCAATTTTTCTACCTTCCTGAAACTGCTATCCATCACACACCTGGTTTCTGTAAATTTCTTATCACCTCTAACTGCCACTCCAACCAATCCATGGGAACAGATAAGATTCACATCCAAACATACTTCCCGCAGACATAATCTAGATACTATTCACTGAACTATAGGAGGTAGTTGATAAGTTCACACATTATAAAATCTCTGACTGATAAAAGCAACTGCTAAGGGAAAATAATGTGGCTTTCCTCCAGCTTTAGATTTTTTTTTCTGCGGAAAAGAAGACAACACCTCCACTTCTATCATTCATACCCATAGGGTTTTCAGTTACATTGACAGCTTTGCATAGTTGTTGGCAGGCAGAAAGCCTAAACATCAACAACCATATACCATTCCACATGCCAAGCAGATACTTATTGCTGACTAAATCTTACATAGTGCCAACCAATGGTGCCATTTTGTCTGCACTAACCTGTGCCACTGCTTGAATAAGCAATAATGCAAACTGCATTTTAAATGAGTGTTGGCATCCCTTCCATAACCCTTGGTTTTTAAAACAGTCATAGAATCACACAGTAAAGAAGCCCTTCAGAACCTCAAGCCTGTACCACCTTTTCCTATTTCAGCCTAAATCATAGATACAGAAAATTTAAAAAGTTGCGATCTTTGAATGTAGTGCAGAGAAGACAAGCAACTCTGCTGAAATGTCATGAGTAGATAAAATTAAAGCAAAAAGGAACAAGTCTTATGGATGAAGAATCCAAACATAAAGGCTAGAATGAGGTGATGTTCTCATACTTCTTTTGGTCTTTGATATTGATATCATATTGTTCTTAACCCTGGAGCAATAGAAGATCCTCCATTTGGTGGCCAGTTAGTTAGACCTAGGTCTTTTAGTTTGATGTTTTTCTTCTCAGAATCTTTTAGTGTTGTTTTCTTTCCACTCACTGAAAGTGAAAAAGAGGAAGTTGTTTTAACCGGCTTTGCTTGCAGTCTTTCTGGAGATTTGTGTTCAACTCTGTTCTGTCTAAAGCTGCAAATCAAATCATATTTTATGCAAAGACCCATGATGCTCAGCCTCTCTAACAAAAATAATAAATTTAGCTTCTCTAAAAATCACAGGACCTTGTGTAGCCAATAATTGAATGGAATCTTTGTATATAATAGTCAGCTTTAATGAACATAAGTTGGATTTTCTCAATACCATGTCATCCATGCCCAATTTCTTATGTTATTAGGATAACATAAGCATTATCACATCAAGTTAAAAAAAGCTTGTTGGAAACGAATACACATTAATTGTTATGCATAAATTTGCTTTTGTAGTGAAAATAATGGGACGAGTTCTCCAGTTTTTTTCTCAAAAACTAAGGTTGTCCAAATTGCAACAATGACACTCCTGAAAATTAAAGCTTTTTTAATAATTTAACAAATTGCCTAAAAGAGAGGCTATAAACATTCTCATACAAAGGAGGAAATAGTGAGGACAATGGCTTGTGTAACTTTTAAAGCAACATAACGCCTTTACTACAGAAATGAAAACACGTTTAAATAAATTCCCAGTGGAAGGACAGTTTGGAGTGCCAGTGTGTTATGTGATTCACTGATAGAGAACAGATGAACAGCCATAAATACCTGCATAGTGAGTTTCTAATCTGGGAAGAATATTAGGGCAAAGGAGACAAATGTAATTGTTTAATTATGTGATAAATTAATTACTCAAGACCCTGTTTCTTCAGGATACTATTACGCAGCTCCTGGGAATTGAATATATAAACAATATTGGCAGAGATTTATGGAATGGCACGTGGCATGGAGGCCTATAAGGGGGAAGAGAAAAACTTTCTCAATATGCTGGTATGACAAAATTTTAACCAAAAATGTATAAAATTTCTTTGAAGATCTGTCATGTGAATTAAAAGGAATTTGTTGCCATAAAATTGTTGCCACGGTAAAGCTTTGCTATGAGCAAATAATTGTGACCTATTTTGAATGTTTAGATATAATATTTATCAAAGTAATTAAGAAGAAACAAAATTGTGATTAAAATAGCAGATTACAAATGAAACTGACTGAGATAAATTATAGTAAAACATGCAAAAATGTAAGCCCAAAGACAACCTTACATAACTGCTTATCTATTAAATGAGTGATGACTATTACGATGCAGATCAGTTTTGAGATTGAGCTGGTGGTATTTGCTACTCCTGCTTGAGTTTTGCTATTACCTGTATTTTAAATACTGTGGAACACTTTAAGCAAAATGTCATTTGTGTGGCATTATTGCAAAGAATCGCCTATTAGAAATTCTGAAATGTTTCAGTTTATAATATTTCAAAACAGCTGTCAAAATTGTAATAAATGCATTGATGCCTTCTTATAAGTTCCTTCTAGTGAGGTTCTAACAATGGTGTTAACATGAGTCCTATTCAGATAGGAGATATTTCCAACTTCATACATGTTTCAATGACCTGCACGAAAATACACGTTCTGTTCTGTGCAGAATTTCCAAATAGGAGTGAAAAGTCAGACTAGCCCTGTTTATTTATTTAATGTATGCTACCAATTTATTATTATCCCCATTAATGAAATAATGGTTGTATTTTTAATGTACTAATGATTTTAATCTGTTTGAATTCTGATGACATCTAGGGTTCAAACCTGAGTATTTCTTGGTCTAGTTAAGTAATGCATTCTCTTACTAAGCCAAGTGTGTCCAACTGGTAGCTGTGATACTTCTAAGATGCATGTGCTGATTTGCATCTCATTTAACCTGCATCACTAGCTAGCTGCAGTACAAAAAATGAGAGTGAAAGTATCAGTCTTTCCTGTCAGTACACCTATATGACCTATGTATTGGGAAGTCCTCAGCTGTGCATTCTTGTGGCAACATGTGGAAACTGGGTCAATTATAATGGTATATTAAAGTTTTCTAGGAATTCAGAAGTATTTTGGCCCTCAGCCATGCAGCATGCAAGCTAACTGGCATTGAGCATCGTCTGGCGCTCATGAAACAAACTCCCGACCATGGGTGATTAGCTCCATTGTGGAGTGATCTAGATCTAGATCTAGGTCTTTCATCTGTAGAGCAATTATAATAACTCAACTGGTGCTAAACATAGTACTCTGTACTCATTTGGACTCAATATGGATGGTTAATAGGGAAACATCGATGTTTGGCAGCCTGTGGTCTCTAATAATTTTACCTACCCTTGAATACTGAAGAAGCTATTCCATTTTTGTTGCAAAGCATTAACACAATACAGAACATGACAGTTATGATTAATAAGTTCCACTTTATTGGTATAGAGAATTAATGCTAAAGGCTGTCTTCAAGGTTGGGAGAGAACATCATGTCACAGTGAAACAAAAGCAGAAATTGCTGGAGAAACTAGCAGTCCTGGCAGCATCAATGGAGAGAAAGCAGAGTTGATGTTTCAAGTCCAGTGATCCTTCTTCAGAACTGATAACATGGAAAATATGGTATATATGCAGAAACCTGGGTATTGAGATTGGGGGAAGGAGTAACGTTGAGATGGAGCCCAGAGAGAGTGAGAACAAGGCAGTTAGGCAGATAAAGGGAAGGATGACGGTAAGCCATGGAAGGAGAAAAGTTGATAATGGGGACAATGAACATTGGTTGGCTGAGCTGAAAGCAGCCTGTGTCAGGACAGGACTTGGTTTGTGAGTGGTTAAAAGACATGGAATGAGGTTTATGGGTTCTAAAACTATTTAATTCAACATTGGGTCCTGAAGGCTGCAAAGTCCTCAAGTGGAAAATGAGATGAGGTTCTTCCAGTTTGCACTGAGCCTCACTCGGACAACACAGTGATATGTCGAAGTGGCATTTTAAGTAGTTTGAGACATAATCTACAGTGGGTGGATTGCTGTTGAGCAGAGTGTCATCAGCCCTTTGTTAGATTTGTAGTCACGAGAGATCAAAGTCCCATTCTGGGGGAGAATCGCTTGACCTGAAACATTAACTCTGCTTTCTCTCCACAAATGCTGCAGACCCACTCAGTTTTTCCAAAATTCCTGTTTTTGTTAGAGATCAAGGTCCAATCTGTTTTGATGTGCCTTTTCCATTTGAGTTGTTGTTTGAATTCTCTTCACATCTTTAGATATGAAATTCCACGGGACTCTCTCCCCTGACAGCGATTTAATTTGCATCTGCAGCCAGTTTTGGTTGTATCAGCCCTCTTTTAAGAAACATATTTTGGAATTACAAATTAAAAATGGTCAAGATACTTCAATGTTTCAGCACAGCATCCAATCAGCAAACTCAGAGCTCACTTTTAATTCATTCTTCCTTGCAATTCCCTGATTAAGGTAGCAATCTGTCCTCAATTTGCCATTGCAGTTTTTTTTATGTAAGGTAACCATCCCGAAAGAGTTAATGTTCATTTTACATGAAGCTCTACCTAATCTGATGATGCCACACAATCATTAGCGAGAGACAATTAGGTTCTGCACAAGTACCTATATGGTGCTGATGTATTTTGTGCTGTTTCTGAGACTTAGCAAGTTAATTAAAATGTGCCTCTTACTATCACACAAGAAACTACCATGATTCACCAGTGGTCCACCTCTACCACTGAGAATTAGACAGACTCTAGATTCAGCTTAGAGAAAGGAAGATTCATAGAACCACATGCTAGTCGCATAGTATCTGAAAGCAGGACATTGGTGCCAATGATGGTATTGTGAAGTATACCAGAACCCTGATATGTGGCATAGTGAGCAAAAGTGCAGATTGGAATTCCATTTAGTTGTATCACACTACATGGTGATCTGTGGTGAGCTGACAGAATCCATGTAATCCTGACGAAAGAAGGAAAAGAATTCAAGTGAAGTGGATTTATCAATTTAAGAAGACATAGAAATCAGCAGCTGAAATACAAAACTGATAAATAGCAGTAGACAAGGGAGCAGAAACAGGATCAGATCAGTAATCCAAACAAAAACCTTCACTGAGATGCTGGTAAGAGACAAGGGGACGAGGGTAATTAAAAAGCCAGCACTTCAGAGAGAAAAAAAACCCACTACTTTTAATGAAAGAATCACGATCAGGAGCAAGGTTGGTTGCAGGAGCAATATTGCCTATCCTATAGGGAATAGGGGAGAAAGTTTATGAGAATGGTGCAAGTACCAGAAAGCAAAGATTAGAAAGGAAGAAAAGAGGGTGCTCACTAATCATAGTTGAGTATTGCTCCCTTTCTAAGTAAGCTCCATGAGACGCAAAGGGCAGTGAAAGGGCCAGTGATGTAATTCCTAAACGGGCTATACTATCAGAAATGGCTGCAGAATTTACTTGCCAAAAAAAGAAAATTTTGAGAAACTTAGGCAAAGAGTTTAACAGAAGCAGAAAATTCTGAAGGACCTAAAAAGGTGAAAGTACTGGAACTCAGTAATTAAACTGCATTTCCACAGGAAGAATTATGAAAAATTCAGCCACAGAACTTTATTTAAAATTTGTGCAGAAGAAAGTGTATTGTGTTTCCAAACATTTAAAAATAGGAAAACATCAATTTTGCCTGGGAAGGAGTGGAAAAATTCCATCTTGGTAGCAGAAGGTGAGAAATTCCTGAAACAGATGTGGGAAATCCCAGTAAGCACAATGGAGATACAATTTTTCAAGAAATTGGAATTTAAAAGCTTAATAACAGTAAATTTCTACAGAATAGCATGTTAACAAAACTTTTATTGAACAACTTATTATATTAGTACAACAGTATGTGATTGTCAGACAGATAAATTACTGCAATATTGCTGGTGTACAGTCTACCAAATTTTACAACAGAATTTTAAAAATCATTGATTAATACAAGAAATCAAACTCAAAGGACAACATATTAGATGCAGTGCTGAAGTGCTTCAGATTTAAAACAACTTTACAGTAATAAAATTTAATTCACACACTGAGAAGAAATGTAAGAATAATTAATACTCACATAAATATTAGAATTCAGGAATGGATGGTAGAGAAATTAAGTTTGAACATTTCAGAGGAGAACGTTTAAGTTCTTAAAGCTGAACAAGTTAAAAAGCAGATGATGTTATTGATCATCCTAATATTCAACAGGGCATTGATGCTTTTAATGATGTCCTAAATGCTTTAGACCATTACCTCAATTTGAGAACGAGTAAAATTCTTAAATGTGTAAGATTTAATGGAAGAGTTCAGTTTCCAGGAAATCTATAAAATCTGTATTTGGTGGCATTAATTATCTCTCCAGGTAAGTGGAAAACTATGATGATGGAGCTTTGAAATCAAAAATCATAAGGTACAGTATTGTTATTAGCATTCTTGATGATGCTTTATGAGATTTCTTCGAGCTCAGGGAAAATTTAGATTTGGAGAAAATGATTCAAATGATGCTCAAAGCAGAAATCAGAAATATTCACAGAAAGATCCTGAAAGGAGAAGAACAATCCTACATCAGGGGAGCAACAGACTCCATTCGTTTTGTAAGGTGTGGACACATAGAGTCGTAGAGTCATAGAGATGTATAGCATGGAAAAAGACCCTTCAGTCCAAACCCTCCATGCCAACCAGATATCCCAACCCAATCTAGTCCCACCTGCCAGCACACGGCCCATATCTCTCCAAACCTTTCCTATTCATATATCCATCCAAATGCTTCTTCAATGTTGCAATTGTACCAGCCTCCACCACTTTCTCTGGCAGCTCATTCCATACACGTACCACCCTCTGTGTGAAAACATTGCCCCTTAGGTCTCTTTTATATCTTTCTGGACTCCCCGATCCCAGGGAAAAGACTTTGTCTATTTATCCTATCCATGCCCCTCATAATTTTGTAAACCTCTATAATGGTCACCCCTCAGCCTCCGGTGCTCCAGGGAAAACAGCCCCAGCCTGTTCAGCCTCTCCCTGTAGCTCATATCCTCCAACCCTGGCAACATCCTTGTAAATCTTTTCTGAACTCTTTCAAGTTTCACAACATCTTTCCGATAGGAAGGAGACCAGAATTGCACGCAGTATTCCAACAGTGGCCTAATCAATGTTCTGTACAGCTGCAACATGACCTCCCAACTCCTGTACTCAATACTCTGACCAATAAAGGAAATCTTACCAAATACCTTCTTCACTATCCTATCTACTTGCAACTCCACTTTCAAGGAGCTATGAACCTGCACTCCAACGTCTCTTTGTTCAGCAACACTCCCTCAGACCTTACCATCAAGTGTGTAAGTCCTGCTAAGATTTGCTTTCCCAAAATACAGCACCTTGCATTTATCTGAATTAAACTCTATCTGCCACTTCTCAGCCCATTGGCCCATCTGATCCAGATTCTGTTGTAATCTGAGATAACCCTCTTCACTGTCCACTACACCTCCAATTTTGGTGTCATCTGCAAACTTACTAACTGTACCTCTTATGCTCGCATCCAAATCATTTATGTAAATGACAAAAAATAGAGGACCCAGCACCGATCCTTGTGGCACTCCACTGGTCACAGGCCTCCAGTCTGAAAAACAACCCTCCACCACCACCCTCTATCTTCTACCTTTGAGTCAGTTCTGTATCCAAATGGCTAGTTCTCCCTGTATTCCATGAGATCTAACCTTGCTAATCAGTCTCCCACGGGGAACCTGGTCGAATGCCTTACTGAAGTCCATATAGACCACATCTACTGCTCTGCCCACATCAATCTTCTTTGTTACTTCTACAAAAAACTAAATCAAGTTTGTGAGACATGATTTCCCACGCACAAAGCCATGTTATGAGGAAGCACTTGACATGCCAACACAGGGTAAGCCAAACAACAGATGCTAAGGATCATTTTCAGTGCTGTGGGGTGGTAAGGCACCTCTGGTACAGACAATGCTCAGCCAATACAAATAAAAAATTCCAATTAACCTGTTCAGAAACGTTATTACACATTTCTGGAGCAAGTGGGACTTGAATACTAGCCTTCTGCCCTAGAGATAGGGACATTACCATGTGTCACAAGAACCATGCTACATTTTAGAACTGCAATCATTTCCAGAAGATATGCAGAAGTAAGACAAGTTCATAACAACAGAAATACTGGTGTCCACACAGTAAAACATCCACCATGATTAGGAAAGGTGTCTGCGTTAAATGATACGCATTTAAATGATTAAAAAAAAGAGGCAGTCTTAAAAATAATGCTTTGAATAAAAGTGGTGTTTCAAACAACTCATCTTTCACAGAGCTTATTTATATTAAACAGAAAAAAGAATCTAGTGAGATTACCTATGTGGGCCTTGTATTGCTCCTTAAATTAACAATGGTTTATTTCTGGATCAGTTTGTCTCTTCACTATAGTTGTACTCTTTCTGACATAGCAAAGATGTTGAGGCAAGACATGCTTGTAGACTCAAAAATGAGATGTGTTCATTGTGAACCATATCCATGTTTTCAACATGGTACATTGCTTGCAGTGTTGCTTATAATACATCTTTAATCTAAGGTCTTATTCCAGCTGGTCTATGTGGTTTGATGTTTGTAGGTTGTAACATCAGTTTTTTTAAGAAAGGATAATGACTGTCCATTCCATATCAATCTTAAAATTAGCCAGATGCTTACTGACATAAATAAGGAGAACTGTTTCATTCGAACAACAGAGATGAAATCATAGATGTTTCAGAACTGGAGGAATTGTTCAATCCTCTGTCTTCTGAAACTGAGCAGATGACATGAATGACAAATGTGAGCAGACAACTTTGAATAACACGACAAAGAATCTTGGAAGTTTAGTTCACTCATCAAGTAAAAGTAAAATAGGCAGCAGATATGTTTAATCAATTACCAGCTGGGCATTTTGGATAAAGTACTTGCAAGATGTTGAAATTGTAAATTACTGTGGTGGCAGGATACAGCAATTTAATGGGAAAGTGAAAGCCTTGGCTAAATCCAGAGCATGGATAATGAAAATAACATTCAGAAAATATAGGATGCACAGAAAAGGTAATTTTCTAGTCCTGCATTGTCACCTTGAATATAACTGAGGTTCAGTCTCTGGGAGGTAGAAAACTAGACAATGAACAAAAGGTATTTAGATCAAGAATTGTTTATAATGAAGAAATGGGAAGACAATGTAAGCATGGGAAAGTTATTTTAATGGTTTAAGTCAACCACACATGGACAAAATGAGAAAAAATATTGTTTATCGTCAATATTGGTAAATATTATGCATGGCTATTTCATAACCAATGTTCAGAAAAGCTAAGCTGTAAGAGGTAAGAGGCAGTGGTTATTTTTGTATTCATTATTGGGCTAAATAAGGCCAAATAACTTTGCTACACCATCCACTGAGTAATCAAGTTTATTACTATATGGGATTCATAAATACAAAAGACCCAAGGACCTAGTTTAGGGGCATATCGTTTTAAAACTTTAGAGAAAATGCAGGAATAATTTAAGCAAATTAATTAGAAGAGGTTTTCTGAAATCCTTCAAAGTACAATTAATTTGTATTTAACTGCATTGTGGAGAACACCTGCACTGTGTCTTCCACCATGCCAGTGTAACTCAGTCAGAAATCCTACAGAAACCCAGAAAACTAGCATCAATGGTATTTATGTAAATTTTTCCAGGGATTCTTTAAATCTGTCTCCAAAGTTACATCAAACATTCACTCCCATAATATTCGGCATTCATGATAAATATGGACCCAGGACCAAAAAACTGCTCATAGAAACATTACCCTAAATTGATTAATTAAATATTGTAGATAAGAAAATCATTTTTACAATTCCTCAGCTAGAAATAAGGAAGGGGTTGCTGAACTAAATGCAGTAACATGCAAAAGCTTGCTTCCATCAAAAGTAGAGACAAAACATAACAGTAAGAAATGTTTCCAATATTTAACTGTAAGATGGCAGTCAGACAAAATAAGGTATTGATAACAAAATGAAACAGAAGGTGAGCAAAACATTGTAAATTTGTGAATCATTACTTCTTCCAAATATTGTAATCACAAGGAAAGAAATGAACCACATGCCATCTCCAAACATATAATACAGGTAAAGTGAATAACCAACACAAAAGACTGTTGGCCAAGGAAAGCCAAAAGGTCTGAGAGCAAATAAATTCTGTGGTATGAATTGTGGAGTGTTAAAATAGGCTGCAGAAGATGCTAGCTAAACCATTATTAATAATTATGAGGGATGACTTTGACATTAGGGATCAACCACTGGACTGAAACAAGCCCATAAACAAACAGAGCAACAATAGGCAGCACATATTAACTGAAGTTGAGAAACTTGAGAGGGTTCAGAAAAGATTTACAAGGACATTGCCAGGGTTGAACAGTTTGAGATATAGGGAGAGGCTGAATATGCTGGGCTGTTTTCCTTGGAGCTTTGGAGGCTGAGGGGTGACCTTATACAGGTTTATACAATCATGAGGGCCATGGATAGGGTAAATAGATAAGGTCTTTTCCCTGGGATCGGGGAGTCCAGAACTAAAGAGCATAGGTTTAGGGTGAAAGAAGAAAGATGTATTAGAGGCTTTAGGGGCAACTTTTTACGCAAAGGGTGAGTTATGTATGGAATGAGCTGCCAGAGGAAATGGTGGAGGCCGATACAATTAGAACATTAAAAAGGCATCTGGATGCATATATGAATAGGAGGGGTTGTGTCTTCTGTGTTCATCTGTGTGTTTAGGAGGAGTTTATAAGTGTGTTAGAATTTTAACCAATAGAGTTATGTGTTAGAAGTTCATAGAGGTTTACCTGTAGCTGGAAGCTATTTATTTGTGGTAAATAGTAATTTTAAGTACAGAAACTTGGCCTGTGCTTTCTGTTAACCCATGTCTAAAGAAACAGATAAATTAAGGATTATGTGTACCTTGATAAAATCTTTAACTTTTGTGTTGACTCTTGGACTAGTGAGGCTTGATTCTAGCATGTTACCTCAGTGAGGTGTGACAAATGTAACACCCCAAGGATTCTAAAAGTTGTTTTACCAAGTAATCATTATTTTCTCTGACTACACCTGATACTTTCCCTTTTAAGCTTATAACCTGTCTATGTGTATATGTTTGATGTCACATTTTCATTCATTATTCATTTTAGCAGATAATAAAATTCTCCTTTCAATCAATAAAATCTTGGTAATTGGATCCTTAATTTTCTAGCAAACTAGGTTTAACTGAAGTGGAAGAAAAACAAACAAATAATAACACCTGTTGCAGCCAATCAAGAGGGGATTAAAAAGAGGGAAGCCAATACTCTGTCCTCACCAGGTCATAACAATATTAACAGTATGATATTTCATTAAAATACATTAATAAAATAATCAAATTTAGAAAATAATGTTTTATTGAACAATAAATTCTTTGTATTTACTTTGAGCCCTCCCTTCAAAGAAGCTTTGCTTGATTCAGCTCAAACAAGTCAAGTATCAAAAACAAGGCCAGATCAGTAAACTCCATTATATTTTGAATAAAACCCAAGATACAAAGTTGAGGCATGACACTTGTTCATCCTAATAAAGCCATTTGTGATTAGTTTCGTGGTCAGGCAAATCAAAACAAGGAGGGAAAAGTACACAAAACCTTATTTCTAAGTGAACTTGCTGTTGATAGATTATTTCTGTCTGCCTGCAGCAACCAGATCCCAATCTGTTTTCATTCAGCTCAGACTCAGCACACAAAAGCATGCTGTACTCCAATTTCACTTTTAACCAACTAGCAAGAGCTCATGAAACTCAACACCAATAACGATTTTTATCAGGATCTGTCCATCGACAAGGTGTGTTACAACATTCTACCATACACTAACTTGTTTTTCTTTCTTCATTATGCTCTTGAATTTAAACATTACAGAGTAAGTTGGGACATTTTTGAAATTTCTAATGAAATCAAAAAAATATATTCCCTGATCATTGAGAATAATATTTCTGTGTCGCACATGCCATCCCCAAAGGTCTAGTAAAATTCAGACTATTGTATCTCTAAAGTTACATTATACCTGACAAACTAATGCAAATAATTCCTGTGAAATGATTGACAAAGTCAGAAAATACTTTAAGGATTTGTTGGTTTTAAGTGCGTGATATAAAGTATTTTTATGATAAAATCTTTATTAACCTGCCAGTTATTGTGTGTCTGCATTCATGTGGAGATTGGTGGGAATGTGGGTTTGCTGCCAAGATCAATAATCTCAATTCTTGAGGCACTGAAAAGAAGTTTGTGAACTAAAATCTACATTGTTATTGTTTGCTTTCTTGTCAACAAATAGTATGTGTTAATTTGCATATCTTACAAGGAGACTAAAGCTGATATCTCTAACTGAGTTTTGAAGATGGAAGTATCACAGATTCATAAGCAGCTCTCACTTACTGCAGTTTTGTTATTGGTGTAGCACAATACCATGTAGTAATATGTCCACCTCCTTTGTGACTGAGACATTTATTCTACATTGATTACTACCACCATGAGCTGCTTGCCTCTGGTTCTGCACTAAAAAGCAGACTAAACCATCGGGGTTTGCAGGTTTCCAAGTAAGTGCTAAAAACACACTATAAAGCAGACTGTGATACAGACAATGCCTGAAGTTGTAGTTGAGTTGGGCTGAAAGCAAGCATTATGAGGGCAGTGCTTTGCTGAGGCCTCGAAGGTGCTTTGAAGATGGAAGGTCCTGGAAAATCATGACTACTGACCATTAGAAGCACCCTATTGAGAAGTAGTAGTGCTATGTAAAGTGAATGGCTGATGATGGCTGACACAGACATTCCAGAAGCTGCAATGGATGATAATGGAACAAATCACCATGTACATGTCCTTCTTACTAGTCATGTTTTAGTTTCTCAATTGCAGAGAGGAAAATTGGAAGTGCATTGATAGTACAGCAAGTTGAGCAAATAATAAGATGCAAACGTAAGGAAATAAGCTCTTGCCACCCAATGGTGAGATTTTGAACTTGAAATCTATGGCATGAGGACTTACTTGACCAAGTTTTACAAGTAATACTGGATATCTGATTTTTGGACAGTCACCCCAGTAAGTCATCTTGCTCCCTATCATTCTTGCTACCTCGGAAAGGTAACATTAACCTACATGTACAAAAGACTTGGTACGAATGAGGTTCAGAAACTTTTCATTGCCATTTCCCATAACATAATCTGCATTTACAATTAAATTTGTATTCTAAAAGCGAACAGAAATTGTGCCATTATGGGTTCTGCTGATAATTTTCTGATGCTTGAATCAGAAGATACTAGGTTAAAGTCCTAATGACCCTATCGCTTTCCCCTACTTTGGTTGACTATTCATGTTCCCATTTTGCACCCAGAGCCCATGCTTTGGAATTCTAATGCCTTCAATCTTCAATTGGCCACTATCACCATTACATCAATGACCAAGTACAATGCAGTCCATCCTCAAACTTTATCTGCCTGCTTTTCCCATGATACCAAGGACTGCCCCCAAATTAACAGGCTGGCTATTGAAGACCAATTTCCAATGACTGATTGTGGTCCACCCTCCAGACTGACTTTGCAGGACAGCCTAATTGACCATGGCCATCTCCCGAGACTAATCTCTGAATATACCTCAACTGACCTACTTATAATTCCAAGATTACTTGCATTTGACCTTGAGTCCTGACCATGGTCTGATTCCTAGACTGCAAGGGCATGGAAATTAGACTTGTGTAGGGCCAAATGCCTAATTGACCGTGGTCAACTCCCTGGAGTAGCCCCTTGACTAACTGAGGTGAAACCCCTGATGGACTCAAATCTACCTTCAGTCCCCTCCACCCCAAGCAAGTTCATCCCCTTTAACTTTCACTCATCACTATTTTCTTTGAGCATGTGTAGATGATACCTTCAGATGAAGCAACATTAAGGTAGCTATGCATAACTTACCATACATTGCTGTTGGAGAAAAAGCAACAGTGAGACAGTGGCACTTGCATCACATGGCACTAAAGTCATGAAGCTCTGAAAACATCGAAGAGGATATAATACATAAGTCACACGTAGTGTACTCCGTCACAAGAGCCACGAGGTTGATATGAATCCCAAGAAACCTCTTTTTGTCTCTTCATTTATATGTACGTCTTAAATGCTACAGAATGTGCAGAGACTGTGAATTACCTTGATTTTCTTGACCATTCTCTACAACATGATTTAACCTGCAAGGGACACTGATTTGTGCAGCTTTTCTCTGCAGGCCTCTGATCTATGACAGTGTACATGTGAGCTGCCCATTGAATGTCTCCCAGATTTGAAAGTCATCATGCTTCCTTGAAAACCTCATAGATTGAAACAATATTTCCCATTGAGATTTGTAGAATGATCACTGATTTTCTACTGTCACACAAAATGTTGATGTCAGTATCAAAAGATGTGTGCAGGCCAGACCTTGTTTTGATTAGATTAGATTAGATTACAGTGTGGAAACAGGCCCTTCGGCCCAACAAGTCCACACCGACCCGCCGAAGCGAAACCCACCCATACCCCTACATTTACCCCTTACCTAACACTATGGGCAATTTAGTATGGCCAATTCACCTGACCGTGCACATCTTTGGACTGTGGGAGGAAACCGGAGCACCCGGAGGAAACCCACGCAGACACGGGGAGAACGTGCAAACTCCACACAGTCAGTCGCCTGAGGCGGGAATTGAACCCGGGTCTCTGGCGCTGTGAGGCAGCAGTGCTAACCACTGTGCCACCGTGCCGCCCACGGTGGCACAGTTTTGTTCTCTGGACATTACCAGTGACCTCCATATTAATAGGCAAAGCCTTGGCTGTGATCCTCAAAGTTAAATTTCAAGGATCCCTGACATATGAAGCTATCTACAGACAAAGACCCATTTGTTTGTAAGAGACAAAAAATGCATAGCGATTGCAACATCTTGCATCCTTGGGATTTATGAGGAGGCACCTCATCCCTCACATCAATGTGACTTAACCAGGTCTTTTCTCAAAAATAATTCTACAGCAGCCATTATAAAACTGCAAGCAAAATATATTGACAAAATGATGTAGCAACCATGCCATCTAGGTGCCGTACAATGCTTTCTTCTTCCCCTCTCTTCTACTATATCTAGGTGCAAGCCAAACTTTCACAGCTAAGGTAGAAGGAGCATGCTCTGTAATGGCTTCATTGACTTGGAAGACTTTGGAGGTCATCTCCTGATGCCCTTCAGCTAAGCGTCTCCTATCCAGGTGTAGGCTCATGCTCTTCAGCTTGTACTGCTGCAAGTTTTGGGATCATAGACAGGGAAGTTTTGGAGAGACTGTTTCCTGAGAAGAAGCTTCTGTGATGCTGTGTATTGCTCCTCCTCTCCATGGGTGCCTGCAATCACTGTCTTATTTCCTTTAGAGGAAAGGACATATGGAATAACGTCAAGGTGCCACATCCTTGTATCTTGCCATTGATACTGAGCACTCATGGCTGGAACAATGGAGTGAAGGCTTAGTTGCAAATCCGGCAGCCACTGAACATTCTGCTGGGCCTGTATCTGCGTGGGGTGGCACGGTGGCACAGTGGTTAGCACTGCTGCCTCACAGCGCCAGAGACCCGAGTTCAAATCCTGCCTCGGGCAACTGTCTGTGTGGATTTTGCACATTCTCCCTGTGTCTGCGTGGGTTTCCTCCGGGTGCTCTGGTTTCCTCCCACAGTCTAAAGATGTGCAGGTTAGATGAATTGACTGTGCTAAACTGCCCATAGTGTTAGGTGAAGGGGTAAATGCAGGGGAATGGGTCTTGGTGGGTTGCTCTTCGGAGGGTCGGTGTGGACTTGTTGGGCCGAAGGGCCTGTTTCCACACTGTAAGTAATCTAATCTACCAGAGCGACTGCAGTATTGAGAACATTGAAGAATATTTCCACCTTTTGCTCTAGCCTACCAAAAGCCCATCACACTTAGCTGATATTCCTATGGCTGACTGCGGGTTGTATCTGATACTTTGATGAAGAACAGGAACACATCTCCTGCCTGGGGCTGAGTGGGTGCTTGCTCTTCTGCAGTCCTGTGTGTCAGAGCTGTCAGGCATTCCTTTCTACACTGGCTGCAGAGATGTACCAATGATATGTTGACCATATTGTGTCCCTGAATGAAATCTAGATCATGTACCCACTGAGATGTGTTTGTGGAGGGTGCAGGTGAGTGTCTTGTTGGTGCATCCTCTGTGTGTTCACTGGCTACTTCCTCAGACATAAAGCTGTTGCTGAGGGGTTCAGGCTGTGATATCTACTGTTTAGAAGTTCCTTGGATGCTGCTACTGCTCGCATAAATGAAGACAGGGATTGAAGTGGAGGTGGATAAATGCTTGTGCAGAATAAAAGCAGTAAACAAGGGGAGCATTGTAGAATGCAGTTCACTAGCTTTGTTAGGAGAAAATGAGGACTGAAGATGCTGGAGATCAGAATCAAGAGTCGTTCTGATGCCCCCACACCCCACTCCCAGCACCTTCCCCTGCCAACACAGGAAGTGCAAAATCTGCACCCACACCAACCCCCCTCACCTCCGTCCAAGGCCCCAAAGGATCCTTCCACATCTGACAGAAATTTATTTGTACTCCACACATGTCATCTACTGTATCCATTGCAACTGATGTGGTCTCCTCTACATCGGGGAGACAGGATGCAACTTGTGGATTGTTTCAGAGAACACCTCTGGGATACCCGCACCAACAAACCCCACTGCCATGTGACCAAACACTTTAGCTCCCCCCCCCCACTCCGCCAAGGACTTGCAGGTCCTGGGCCTCCTCCATCGCCAAACCCTAATCACCCGATGCCTGGGGGAAGAACACCTCATCTTCAGCCTCTGAATTCTGCAGCCACAGGGGATCAATGTGGATTTCATCAGTTTCCTCATTTCCCCTCCCCCCACCTTATCCTAGTCCCAAGTTTTCAACCTAGCACCACCCTCTGGACCTGTCCATCTTCATTCCCACCTATTCTTCTCCCCCACCTTCATCCACCTATCACATTCCAAACTATTCTCCTGCTCCTCGGATGCTGCCTGACCTGCTGTGCTTTTCCAGCACTGCACTCTTGTCACTGGGTTTGTTGCCCATTGTTGTTTCCCTGTCAATAAATGAGACTTCCTAGACTTCCCTCGCCATCTTTGCCTGATAGGGAATGAGGAGCCAAATGCCATCTCCCTGCTTGTCCTGGACCTCTCAACCCATTTGCGCTTGAGTTTGTCCTGCAATGAAACAAAGAGAAGAATTGAATATGATGGAAGTGGATCCAAGAGAGGTTAGTAATCTTGTAGGAGGATGAAGAGTGGTAAGGTTGTCCTCAGTAAGTCAAAATGAAGAACAGAGGGCAGGAAGGATTAGTAGTTATTGAGGATTAGATTACTTACATTAGATTAGATTACTTACAATGTGGAAACAGGCCCTTCGGCCCAACAAGTCCACACCGACCCTCCGAAGAGCAACCCACCCAGACACATTCCCCTACACCTAACACTAGGGGCAATTTAGCAGGGGCACCTGACCTGCACATCCTCTGGACTGTGGGAGGAAACCAGAGCACCCGGAGGAAACCCACACAGACACAGGGAGAATGTGCAAACTCCAGACAGACAGTCGCCCGAGGTGGGAATTGAACCTGGGTCTCTGGCGCTGTGAGGCAGCAGTGCTAACCACTGTGCCACTGTGCCGCCAATGAAATGGATGTGATCCCTTGGGTGGACATGATGCATGTGATGCTGAGTATTATAGTCCATCACCATTGTTTCACTTCAGTTATTTCATTCCAGCTCTTGACGCATAACGTATAACTTTACAAGGTTAGTATTAGTGCCAAGTGAAACAACATTGTACTGATAATAATCTTATACCATAAATCTATTCACAGACATAGGTATTTAGTCATTCACAATGGATGAGACTAGTAGATATGTGCCAGCAAACAAACATCTGTGCATTGAGATCTTCCAAGCTCGCAATCCCCCCTTGGAATTTATGACCTCCCTCTTTGGACTCACAATCACTTGATCTAGACACCCCAACCTTCCCAGTTTGCTTGCCGAATCCACAATTCACTACCCCCACCAACTGTCAATTGACTTGATTCACCTCCCCAGGCCCCATACACCCACTTTTCGCTCAATCAAATGGCACCTCTTTCCTTCAACTTCTCCATGCAACCATCGGATCACAGCCCTCTCAGCCCTACCATCCCCACTACCCTCTTAACACAGCACTGAGGACATATCTATTCTTTTAGCTTTCACCATCCAGTTCACTGGCAAACTGGAGGCCAGTCTGTCAATCAGGTTGACCTTTGGACAGGAAGCCAATCAGTGAAGTCATGGTCCTGCCGTATAGTTAAAACTATACAGCACAAGAAATTCCCCCACTTAGGATTCCCCCACAAGAACTCCTAAGTTGCTAGAAGGAAACCAGGAAGGCAAAGAGGGGATATGAGATAGCCTTGGCAGATAAGGTAATCCAGAAAGCTTCTACAAATACATTGAGAGCAAGAGGACAACTAGACAGAAACAGAGAGAGAGAGAAAGTAGGATCTCTTAAGCTCAACTCATCTCTGTGTTGAAACACAGGAGATGGAAGATATTAAATTAATATTTTGTGTCAGTTTTTACTATTGAGAAAGAAATGGAGGCTAGAAAACTCAGGAAAATAAATATTGATGTTTTGAAAACAGTTCACCTTACAGAAGAGGAAGTGCTGGAGGTCTTAGAAAACATGAAGGTAGATACATCGCCAGGAGTTAATCCAGTGTATTCCAGGACATTGTGGGAGCTTAGGGAGGAAATTGTAGAGATTCTCGCAAAAATACTTGTACCATCTATTAACACAAGTGAAATATCAGAGGACTTGAGGGTGACTAATATTGTGCCATTGTTTAAGAAAGGCTGTAAGAAGAAGCTTGGGAACTATAGACCTGTGAGCCTGACATCAGTGATGCCTAAGTTGTTGGAGGTGATTCTGAAATGCATTTGGAGAAGGAAGGAATGATTATGGATAGTCAGGATGGTTTTATGTGAGGAAAATCGTGTCTCACAAACTTGATTGAGTTTTTTTAAAGAAATAACCAAAAAGGTTAATGACGGCAGAGCAATAGATGTTGTTTACTTGGACTTTTGTAAAGCCTTTGACAAGGTTCCACAAACTATTAGTAAAGTGGGATTCAGGGTGAACTTGCCAATTGAATACAAAATTGGCTTTACAATAGGAGACAGATCATGGAGGATTGTTTTTCGGCCTGGAGGCCTGTGATCAGCGGTATTCCACAATATACTGTTTTTGTTTGTCGTTTATATAAATGAATTGATGAGAATTTGGTCGGCATGGTTAGTAAGTTTGCAGATGATACCAACATTGGTAGTACAATAAACAGTGAAAAAGGTTATCAAAGATTAAAAAGAGATCTTGATCAATTTGGTCAATGAGCTGAGGAGTGGTAGATGGAGTTTAATTTGGATAAATATGAGGTATTGCATTTTGGTAATACAAACAAGGACAGTACTTATACAATTAATGTTAGGGCCTTGAAGAGGGTTCAGAAAAGATTTACTAGGATATATCTGGGAATGAAGTGTTTGAGACATAAAGATAAACTGAAAGGATGGAACCTTTTTCACTGGAGTGTAGGAAGTTGAGGGGTGACATTATTGAACTTTATAAAACCATGCGAGGCATAGATAAGGTGAATGATAAGGGTATTTTCTGTAGGGTGGAGGCGTTCAAAACTAGAGGACATATTTTTAAGTCAAGGGGAGAAAGATTTAAAAAGGACATTAGGGGCAACATTTTTACACAGAGAGTGGTTGGTGTGTGGAATGAACTGCCAGAGAAAGTGATGGATGTGGGACAACTTTTAAAAAACATTTGAATAATAAGTTCATGAATAGGAACGTATTGGAAGGACATGGCCAAGTGCAGGCTGGTGCGACTAGTTTAGTTTGGGAACATGGTTGGCATGGACTGTCTCTGTGCTGTGTGCCTCTATGACCTGTTCCCTTCAAATCAAATATATTTAAGTTTCCGCTCTTACCATCTAAACTCACACAAAGGTCAGTCAGGAAGTGGAGGCTGGTACAATTACAATATTTAAATGGTTTCTGGATAGGCATATGAATAGGAAGGGTTTAGAGGAATATGGACCAAGTGCTGGCTAATGGGACAAGATTAATTTAGGATGTCTGGTCGGCATGGACAAGTTGGACTGAAGGGTTTGTTTCCATGCTGTACGTCTCCATGACTCTATGACTTGTGTGAGGTACAGAGGAACAGCTCCCGCCCATGGAACACTTATCCATCATAGGTCTCCACTTGAAGCACAGGCAGGGAGAAAGCATTTTTTTGAAAAAACAAGAGCCCACAGTGAAACATATTTCATAAAATCTAAAACCCAGTTAATCTTTATATTGTTAAATCTAATCATTACAAAGTCATGTAGACTAACAAGGTACTACGTGACCAATGCCTAAATTCTTTTATAGATGTTTTGGTCAAAGGGATGAACTTCTCAAACATAGAGGTTTATGATAATAAAACTTATAATAAAAAAGTTTTATAACAAATTTTATTTGATTGAATTGTGTTTTTTAGAGTAATTCCTTCAACTGAAAGAAGCTAGTCTTGACTGCAACAACTTTTATTCAATTTGAACAACACAAAATAAAACACTTAGCCTGTCACTGTGATGAAATATAATGTTCACAAATTCTACTCTTTTTCATAAATTGAAACCAAAACCACATGTTGTATCTGATGATGATTGAAAGGGTACCAGTACAGTCAATATAACATCGGTCATCATAAATTAGCAGCTTCCAATTTGTGGAGCCGGGTCTTCACTGAGAATAGTTTGGAGACATGTTTTATAACCCATCAAACTCATGACAAAACAGTAATTGCAGACAGCCACTATACAGCAGAGCTTGTTATTATAAACCCCCAGGACTGACAGAGTAGTTCTTTTTATGAGGTGGGAAGGTTGTCTGAGTTTCTAGGACCATAATGCAGTTTTAACTGGACCATGAGTAAATATTTTTGTTAAATTCAGAGTTTTATAATAATAGAATTTGTTAGCCAAGGTATAACTGCATTTTGATTTTTGACTATAGGATTTTATTACTGTTGATAAATCTTAATATCTAAAAACAAAGAACACTTATTAAAAGATAATTTTAAGACTGTAAGTTTAGAACTGCACCTATCCAAAAGGATTCAAATGTTCTGAACACAGTTCATTATAAAACTACCTTGTTGGAACTCCAGGACAAAAATAGCCTCACTCAGCATTGTTTTTTCACATTGAATCAGAATTGGCATTTGTCTTGATTCTCGCACTCTGACAATGTTAAAGAAAATTCAGTATTGGTGAAAGTTAAAGCTAAAAAGAATTGTTTTCAGGCACAGGGGTTGTGGTTTGTGTCTGACTTGTGCCTGCTGCTGCTAAGGCGGGCAGCATGCAAATTTAATGTTGGCTCCTTTTTTAAATGATTGTACTTTGTTCCAAGTGGGGTCCCTGCTGCTGGCTGTCAGAGCAGTTAGTAGTGGGCTGAGCAGTGTCCACTGATATCAGATTGCCCAGCCAGCCTGCTTCTCTGAAAGGAAGGCCGCACACAGTGAAAGAGGATTGCTAGTGGTTACCTGCACTGACACTGACTGCATGTAGGAACTGTGTGAGCAGACCATCAAGCAAGAGAGAGAGCTTTCAGGTTCAAGACTGTAGAGATGACCGCCTTAACATTTAAGATGGATGGCAGGATTTTTGAGCAGACATGGTGAACAGAGACTTTGGCATGAGGCCCTCAAAGCCCACCATCTGGAGGAAAAGAGGGCAGATGACCAATGAGGTTGATGCAAAGGCCAGGTAGTAATGTCACAACACGTTTAATGTCCCCTATAGGTGGTTCAAAGTCAGTGTAGGCATAATACTCCTTGTCAAATCTGGCGATTCACCACAGACCTCTTAGGAGAAATCCCAGAATACATCCAGATACTCTGCATTTCTGAAAACGAAGATAAATCACTTACCTGAAATTCGAGTGCCTGACATTTTAAACAGTGTTAGTAATGAGTACGTCTTGCAACTGTACACATTCTTGCTAAGTTACAAGCAAATATATAGTCTGTCAAAATTGTGCATTGAATCAACCTATACAGTTGTCATTGATGTTATCATCTGGCCAATTGAAAAGCAATTCCAACTCAAAGTTGCATGCCAACTTAAGTGTCTTTCCTACTTTTTAGCCTCGGCTTCTGAAACATTGACTCCTACAGGGGAAAATAATCACAGAAATCCGGTTTCATGACATCATTAGTATCTTATTATTTTGTGACATCATTGCCAATTACCATTGGTTTATAACTGAATTTGTAGTTCAATAGTGAGCTACGGTGTCACCTGTTTGCCCAGAGCCAACTTTCTTCTCAAAGGAGAAAAGAAATGAGGTCAGGTGGCTGGGTCATCAAGCATTAGAATAGGTAAATCCAGGAGGGAATGAGAGGCAAATGCAAGAAGTGCACAGGGGTCAGCAATAGTCCACATTTATCGTGTGGAAGATCACTAGTCACCTTAGCTCCACATTTAGATAAATAAGCAATTTTGCTTACCTTTTTATAGAGAACCTCTGACAACCCTTATAATGAGTTCTGATTTGACTGCTGCGTACCTGAGAAACCTAACTACAAAATACATAGTCAAGGCCCAGTTTGACAAATAGGGATTAGTCCTTGAATTGCATATGCAGTGAGAATGATATGTGTTTTAGGGTGAGCACATTAGATTACTACAGGATACCCTAACCAATATTGCATTCAGCAAAAATTGAGTGCACACGCAGAACACAACATTTCGGATAATTTGCCTCTGTCTCTAACTCAAGAAGCCTGTCCTCCGCAATGTCATTGTTTTCGCTATCAGGATTGGTTATAGCATCTACTAGGATCTACAAATATAGCATATTTTTGTTCACTGCAAACATTCAATCTGTTAATATAAATTAATTAATCCATGAGATATATTTAATTTAGATATTATGAAAAGATTTACAAACATTCCCTTCTATGATGATGAGCATTCATTTAAAAAGCATTCTGAAAACATTGGTTGATCTAAACAATTCAGAGATCTGTACAGAATTAGAATCTAAGAAAATTGGTAAAATTCCAGCAGTCAAATATAAACTAAATGATACCTTATTATTTAACGTCAGGCCATTGTTCACAATTTTATGCATGTAAAACTATTTAGTATAATCAGGTAAAAACTGGGAGAGTGCTATTTAACTCGTACTTGACCTGCCAAAAAAAATCAGAAATTGCCAGTACTTGTATGAATTCAGGAATCAGTTGAAATTTTCATCTTTTAAAATGTATAACCAATCTATTTCAGTTTATATATTTTCTCTTCTGTCTTTTTTCAATGGAGTAAGTTACCTTCTAATGATCTAGTTTAGCCATATTTTTTCCTAGTATTTGTTTCCTTTACTTTCACAATCAGGCTTCACCCGTTTTTTTCTGCATGTCCTAAGTCAAGAATGCCGTGAAGCTCTGTCGCATTTGTGCTTCTCTGACATGGACGAGTCATGTAGGTTAATCACACAGGGCTGTTGGTTACTACCCTAAACATTTCACGTTTGATAACATTGGACCCTTTACTGCCCCACTATAGTAAGCATAATTAGCAAGATAACTGTTCTATGTTCTCTTCAGCGGATTGGGCTACATTTTAACCACTCCTGGCAGAGACGACGCATGCAGGATTTTAAAACGCTGAGAGTCAGGCACATTGTGTTTCCACCACATTATCATGATATTTCCCTTGACCTGAATTGTTAAATCTCAGCTGTATGAAATTATTAATGGCTCTAAATAAATACTCAAAATGCAGCTGTCCCTGTTAAAGATAACATAATGGCAGTGGAATAAAGTGATTTTGCATCAACAAGACAGAAATAGAAACAAAAACAGAAGTTGCTGGTAAAGTTCAGCAGACCTGGCAGCATCTGTGGAGAGAAGTCAGAGTTAATGTTTTGGGCCCGGTGACCCTTCAGTTTTTATGAAGACAGAAATAGAATTTGATCATTTAGAGGTAAAAGTATTGGAGCATCCAGACAATCACAATATTATACACTTTAGTATAAGGAATGAGAAGAACATGTGATGAGGACGAGGGTAATAGATTGAGGGAGAGCTGATTCTAAGGGCTGAGCCTCACACTTGAGAAGTAAAATAGACAACAATGGCAAACAATTATGTTGAACCAGATATGGTAAACATTTACAATAAGAATTTAACAGAATCCCTGAAAAATATTTTCCCCTAAAGATCAAAAACATGCTAAATACTAATGAATCTGTAAAAATGAATAAAGACATTAGGAAAATTCTATCATTTTTTCCGGTGGCAGTTGAAGTGGGAGGAGCGACAGCAAGGACCAGAGGCCCAACGGGAAGGTAAAGTTAAAGTATATAAACTCACCTGGTGTATAGGTGGAACACATGCTGAGCAGGAGCAGACACGGTACTGCTGGGTAAGTGAGGCTTTATATTTGGGCAGTTGCTTTACACGCAACACTACTTGGGTAGTGTCTCCCAAACCACCTCCTCCTCTAACTAAACAAAAAACGTTCTGTGCACCGGATTGGTAAGTGGTCTTGTTTTTTTTTAGTTTTCAGTTGTCTCGTTGGAAATTTAGAATATTAGGAATGGAGGTTAGGGCAATTGAATGTTTAGATTAGATTACATTACAGTGTAGAAACAGGCCCTTCGCCCAACAAGTCCACACCGACCCGCCGAAGCGCAACCCACCCAGACCCCTGCATTTACCCCTTACCTAACACTAAGGACAATTTAGCATGGCCAATTCACCTGACCTGCACATCTTTGGACTGTGGGAGGAAACCGGAGCACCCAGAGGAAACCCACGCAGACACGGGGAGAACGTGCAAACTCCACACAGTCAGTCGCCTGAGGCGGGAATTGAACCCGGGTCTCTGGCGCTGTGAGGCAGCAGTGCTAACCACTGTGCCTCTGTGCCGCCCACACAAAAGACACCAGCGTTAACTGGCCTTTAAAGTTAGCCCAACGTTCACGAGGTTTCCTACTGAACTTTTTAAACTAGATTCCTTACAGTTTGGAAGGACCCGTTTCCCTCTGAGCATGAGGCAATTTAGCATGACCAGTTCACTTAAACTGCATATCGTGGAGGAGGAAACTGGAGCAAACCCATACAGATATGGGGAAAATGTTCCTCCTGCAGAATGTGGGAGGTAAGGTTCACCACTAGTGTCCCTGCTGACTGCATCTGTGGGAAGTACAGCCAACTCCAGCTCCTCAAAAAACACATTTGAGAACTGGAACTGGAGCTGGATGAACTTCAGATCATTCGGGAGGTGGAGGGGGTTATTGAGAGAAGTTACAAGGAGGTAGTCACACCTCAGGTACAAGAAGAAAGTAGATGGGTTACTGTCAGGGGGGCGGAAGGGAACCAGCAGGCAGTGCAGGGATCCCCTGTGGCTGTTCCCCTCAACAACAAGTATTCCACTTTGGATACTGTTGGGTGGGACAACTTACTGGGATAAGCAATGGGGCACAGGTCTCTGGCCCAGAGTCTGTCCCTGTTGATCAAAAGGGAAGGGGGATGAGGAGTAGAGCATTAGTCATTGGGGACTCCATAGTGATGCGGACAGATAGAAGGTTTTGTGGGATTGAGAGAGACTCACGGTTGGTATGTTACCTCCCAGGTGCCAAGGTTCGTGATGTCTCTGGTTGTGTTTTTAGGATCCTTGAAGGGGAGGGGGAGCAGCCCCAAATCGTGGTCCACATACACACTAATGACATGGGTAGGAAGAGAGATGGGGATTTAAGGCAGAAATTCATGGAGCTAAGGTGGAAGCTTAGAGCTAGAACAAACAGAGTTGTTATCTGTGGTTTGTGCCACATACTAGTGAAGCAAGGAACAGGGAGAGAGATGAGTTGAACAACTGGCTACAGGTATGGTGCAGGAGGGAGGGTTTTGGATTCCTGGATAATTGGGGCTGTTTCTGAGGTAGGTGGCACCTGTACAAACAGGATGGTCTTCACCTGAACCAGAGGGGTACCAATATCCTGCAGGGAAATTTTGCTAATGCTCTTCAGCTGGGTTTAAACTAATTCAGCAGGGGGATGGGCATTTAAATTGTAGTTTGAGTGTACAGGAGGTTGAGAGTAGTGAGGTCAGAAATAAGGTTTCAAGGTCGCAGGAGAGCACCAGCAGGCACAAAGTTGGTTAAAGTGTATCTACTTCAACGCTAAGAGCCTCCGGAATAAGGTGGGTGAACTTGCAGCATGGATTGGTACCTGGGATTTCAATGTTATGGCCATTTTGGAGACATGGGTGGAGCAGGGACAGGAGTGGTTGTTACAGATTCTGGGATTTAAATGTTTTAATAAGAACAGAGAAGATGGTAAAAGGAGAAATGTGGCATTGTTAGTAAAGGACAGTATTATGGTTGCAGAAAGGATGTTTGAAGACTCGTCTACTGAGGTAGTATGGGCTGAGGTAAGAAACAGGAAAGAAGAGGTCACACTGTTGGGAGTTTTCTATAGGCCTCCGAATAGTTCCAGAGATGTAGAGGAAAGGATAGCAAAGATGATTCTCGATAGGAGCGAGAGTGACAGGGTAGTTATTGTGGGGTCTTTAACTTTCCAAATATTGACTGGGAATGTTATAGTTCAAGTACTTTAGATGGGTCAGTTTTTGTTCAATGTGTGCAGGAGGGTTCCCTGACACAGTATGTCGACAGGCCAACAAAGGGGAAGGCCACATTAGCTTTGATACTGGGTAATGAACCCGGCTCAGTCTTAAATTTGGAGGTAGGTGAGCACTTTGGTGATTGTGACCACAATTCGGTTATGTTTACATTAACGATGGAAATGGCTAGGTATATACTGCAGGGCATGAATTATAGCTTGAGGAAAGACAATTACAATGCGATTAGCAAGATTAAGGATGCATAGGATGGGAAGGAAACTGCAGGGGATGGGCGCAACTGAAATGTGGAGCTTATTCAAGGAACAACTACTGTGGGTCCTTGATAAGTATGTACCTGTCAGGCAGGGAGGAAGTTGTTGACCGCAGGAGCTGTAGTTTACAAAGGAAAATGAATCTCTTGTCAAAAGGAAGAAGAAGGTTTATGTCAGGATGTACAAAGTTAAAAATCACACAACACCAGGTTATAGTCCAACAGGTTTAATTGGAAGCACACTAGCTTTCGGAGCGACACTCCTTCATCAGGTGATTGTGGAGGGCTCGATCGCTCCGAAAGCTAGTGTGCTTCCAATTAAACCTGTTGGACTATAACCTGGTGTTGTGTGATTTTTAACTTTGTACACCCCAGTCCAACACCGGCATCTCCGAATTATGTCAGGATGAGATGTGAAGGCTCAGTTAGGGCACTTGAGAGTTACAAGTTAGCCAGTAAAGACCTAAAGAGAGCTGAGAAGACCCAAGAAGGGATATGAGAAGTCCTTGACAGATAGAATCAATGAAAACCCGAAGGCTTTCTATAGGTATATCAGGAATAAAAGAATGACTAGAGTAAGATTAAGGCCAATCAAGGATAGTAGTGGGAGGTTGTGCATAGAGTCAGAGGAGAAAGGGGAAGTGCTACATGAATATTTTTCATCAGTATTCACACTAAAAAAAAGACAATGTTGTTGAGGAGAATACTGACATACAGGCCACTAGACTAGATGGGATTGACGATCACAAGGAGGAGGTGTTAGCAATTCTGGAAAGTATGAAAATAGATAAGTCTCCTGGGTCTGATGGGATTTATCCTAGGATTCTCTGGGAACCCAGGGAGGGGACTTTGATCTTTATTGTTTATAAGAATAGTGCCAGAAGACTGAAGGATAGCAAATGTTGTTCCCTTGTTCAAGAAGGGGAGTAGAGGCAACACTGGTAATTATGCACCAGTGAGCATTACTCCGGTTATGGGTAAAGTGTTGGGAAAGATTGCAAGAGATAGGATTTATAATCATCCAGAAAGGAATAAGTTGATTAGGGATAGTCAACACTGTTTTATGAAGGGTAGGTCATGCCTCAAAATCTTATTGAGTTCTTTCAGAAGGTGACCAAATATGTGGATGAGGGTAAAGTACTTGACGTGGTGTATGGGGATTTCAGTAAAGCATTTGATAAAGTTCCACATGGTAGGTTATTGCACAAAATATGGAGGCATGGGATTAGGGTGATTTAGCAGTTTGGATCAGAAATTGACTTGCTGAAAGAAGACAGAAGGTGGTGGTTGATGAGAAATATTCACCCTGGAGTTCAGTTACTAGTAGTGTTCCGCAAGGATCTGTTTTGGGGCCACTGCATTTTGAAATGACCTGGTTGAGGGCTTGGAAGGATGGGTTAGTAAATTTGCGGATGACACTAAGGTCAGTGAAGTTGTGGATAATGCCAAAGGATGTAGCAGGTTACAGGGGGACGCAGATAAGCTACAGAGCTGGGCTGAGAGGTGGCAAATGGAGTTTAATGCAGAAACGTGTGAGGTGATTCACTTTGGAAGGAGTAACAGGAATACATAGTGGGCCAATGGTAAGATTCTTGATAGTGCAGATGAACAAAGAGATCTCGGTGTCCATGTGCATAGATCCCTGAAAGTTGCCACCTAGGCTGATAGGGTTGTTAAGAAGGCATACGGTGTGATAGTTTTTACTAGTAGAGGGATTGAGTTTGGGAACCATGAGGTCATGATGCAGCTGTACAAAACCCTGGTGTGGCTGCACTTGGAGTATTACTTGCAGTTCTGATCACTGCTTGATAGGAAGGATGTGGAAGCTTTGGAAAGGGTGCAGAGGGGATTTACTACGATGTTGCCTGGTATGGAGGGAAGGTCTTACAAGGAAAGCCTGAGGGGACTTGTGGCTGTTTTCATTAGAGAGAAGAGGGCTGAGAGGTGAGTTAATTGAGACATATAAAATAATCAGAGGGTTAGACAGGGAGGACAGTGAGAGCCTTTTTCCTCAGATGGAGATGGCTAGCAAGAGGGGACATAGCTTTAAATTGAGAGGTGATAGATATAGGACAGATGTCAGAGTAGTTTTTTTTTATTCAGAGAGTAGGGGCATGGAATGCACTATCTGCAACAGTAGTAGACTTGCCAACTTTAAGGGCATTTAAATGGTAATTGGATAAACATATGGATGAAAATGGAATAGTGCAGGTTAGGTAGACTTCAAAATGGTTTCACAGATTGGCGCAACATCAAGGGCCAAAGGGCCTGTACTGCGCTTTAATATTCTATGTTCTATGAAAATAATTGAGGGTAATGAAAGAAACACACACCAAGTGCATGGGAAGCAGGGGAGAGCATGATAAAAGGGGAATACAAAGAGAGCAGAAAAGAAACAAAGCAAAAACAATTAGGAGGGCAAAGAATAATTATGAAACTATACTATCATTGAACATAAGACAAAATAGTAAAATATTCTATAAGTGCACAAAGATAGTCGTGACATAAATGGAGTCAGTTCATGATGGACAAGCAAATAACAAAAGCAATGATAGTGAAATAGCACAAATTTGAATAATATACAATGTTATAAGCACAAAATGAATTTCCCTGCACAATAACATGGTTTCTACTTACCCTTTCTTTTATAAGTTCCATGTCATACTATTCCATGGCTTTAGCTGATATGTAGTTACTCATTAACTTGCTTTGATTGGCAAATTGCTAATGATTTTGGAAGCCAAGAGGGCTCCACCAAAAGACTCCAAATGCAGTCTCTGTTATCAAGCATGAGGCAGATTGGGCAACCTTGACTGTAAAAGGGTGCTGAGAAAATATGGGCAAAGAACAAGAGGTGCTTTAAATGATCAATTTTCCCAAGTTCACTCTCAGACCTTCCTTAATCATAGAAACATAGGAAATAGAATGAGAGTAGGCCATTTGGCCCTCCAAGCCTGCTCCGCCATTCCTTATGATTATGACTGATCATCCAATCAATAACCTTTTCCTGCTTCTCCTCCATATCCTTTGATCCAGTTAGACCCAAGTGCAATATCCAACTCCTTCTTGAAATCACACAATGTTTTAGCCTCGACTTCTTTCTGTGGTATCGAATTCTATAGGCTCATCACTCTCTGCATGAAGAAATTTCTCCTCAAACTGTGACCCGTGGTTCTGAACTCCCCCACTATCAGGAACATCCTTCTTGCATCTACTCTGTTGAGACTTACGAAATTGTATAGGTTATGTGAAATACCCTCTCATCTTTCTGAACTCCAGAGAATATAATCCTAATTGATTCAGTTTCTCTTCATAAATTAGTCCCACCATCCAAGGAGTCAATCTAATAAAACTTTGCTGCACTCCCTTGATAGCAAGAACATCCTGCCTCAGATAAGGAGGTCAAAACTACATACAGTATTCCAGGTGTGGTCTCATGAAGGCCCTGTAAACTGCAGCAAGTCATCCGTGCTCCAATACTCAAATCCATATGCTGTGTAGGCCAAAATACCATTTGCTTTCTTGACTGCCTGCTGCACCTGCATGCTTATCGTCAAAGACTTGTGTACAAGGACACATAAGTCTTGTTGCACATTCCCCTCTCTCAATTTGTAGTCATAGAGATGTACAGCATGGAAACAGACCCTTCGGTCCAACCCGTCCATGCCGACCAGATATCCCAACCCAATCTAGTCCCACCTGCCAGAACCCGGTGCCCATATCCCTCCAAACCCTTCCTATTCATATACCCATCTAAATGCCTCTTAAATGTTGCAATTGTACCAGCCTCCACCACTTCCTCTGGCAGCTCATTCCATACACGTACCACCCTCTATGTGAAACCATTGCCCCTTAGGTCTCTTTTATATCTTTCCCTTCTGGCCCTAAACCTATGCCATCTAGTTCTGGACTCCCTGACCCCGGGGAAAAGACTTTGCCTATTTACCCTATCCATGCCCCTCATAATTTTGTAAACCTCTATAAGGTCTCCCCTCAGCCTCCAACGCTCTAGGGAAAAAAGCCCCAGCCTGTTCAGCCTCTCCCTATAGCTCAAATTCTCCAACCCTGGCAACATCCTTGTAAATCTTTTCTGAACCCTTTCAAGTTTCACGAGATCTTTACGACAAGAAGGAGACCAGAATTGCACGCAATATTCCAACAGTGGCCTAACCAATGTCCTGTACAGCAGCAACATGTCCTCCCAACTCCTGTACTCAATACTTTGACCAATAAAGGAAAACATTCGAAACGCCTTTTTCACTATCCTATCTACCTGCGACTCCACTTTCAAGGAGCTATGAACCTCTGTCCACTACACCTCCAATTTTGGTGTCATCTGAAAACTTACTAACTGTACCTCTTATGCTTGCATTCAAATCATTTATGTAAATGACAAAAAGTAGAGGACCCAGCACCGATCCTTGTGGCACTCCACAGGTCATAGGCCTCCAGTCTGAAAAACAACCTTCCACCACTACCCTCTGTCTTCTACCTTTGAATCAGTTCTGTATCCAAATGGCTAGTTCCTCTATATTCCATGAGATCTAACCTTGCTAATCAGTCTCCCATGGGGAACATTGTCGAATGCCTTATTGAAGTCCATATAGATCACATCCACTGCTCTGCCCTCATCAATCCTCTTTGTTACTTCTTCAAAAAACTCGATCAAGTTTGTGAGACATGATTTCCCATGCAGAAAGTCATGTTGACCATCCCTTAATCAGTCCTTGCCTTTCCAAATACATGTACATCCTGTCCCTCAGGTTTCCCTCCAACAACTTGCCCACACCGACGTCAGGTACACCGGTCTATAGTTATCTGATTTGTCTTTACTGCCCTTCCTAAACAGTGGCAACGTCCAGTCTTCCGGCACCTCACCTGTGACTATCGATGATACAAATATCTCAGTAAGAGGCCCAGCAATCACTTCTCCAGCCTCCCCACAGAGTTCTCGGGGGGACCTGATCAGGTCCTGGAGATTTGTCCACCTTTATGCATTTTAAGACATCCAGTACTTCCTCCTCTGTAATATGAACATTTTGTAAGGTGTCACCATCTATTTCCCTACATTCTATATCTTCTATATCCTTTTCCACAGGAAATACTGATGCAAAATACTCGGTTAATATCTCCCCCATTTTCTGCGGCTCCACACAAAGGCCGCCTTGCTGATCTTTGAGAGGCCCTATTCTCTCCCTAGTTACCCTTTTGTCCTTAATGTATTTGCAAAAACCCTTTGGATTCTCCTTAATTCTATTTGCCAAAGACATCTCATGTCCCCTTTTTGCCCTCCTGATTTCCCTCTTAAGTATACTTCTACTGCCTTTATACTGTACTCAGGATTCACTCAATCTATCCTGTCTATAACTTACATATGCTTCCTTCTTTTTCTTAACCAAACCCTAAATTTCTTTCGTTATCCAGCATTCCCTATACCTACCAGCCTTTCCTTTCACCCTGACAGGAATATACTTTCTCTGGATTCTTGCTATCTCATTTCTGAAGGTTTCCCATTTTCCAGCCGTCCATTTACCTGCGAACATCTGCCCCAATCAGCTTTTGAAAGTTCTTGCCTAATACCGTCAAAATTAGCCTTTCTCCAATTTCGAACTTTAACTTTTAGATCTGGTCTATCCTTTTCC
This sequence comes from Chiloscyllium plagiosum, assembly GCF_004010195.1. Taxonomy (NCBI): domain Eukaryota; kingdom Metazoa; phylum Chordata; class Chondrichthyes; order Orectolobiformes; family Hemiscylliidae; genus Chiloscyllium; species Chiloscyllium plagiosum. The sequence goes on along the minus strand of NC_057728.1, from coordinate 30,411,713 downwards.
ATCACTATTTTAAATCTAATGGAATTATGGTCGCTGGCCCCAAAGTGCTCCCCCACTGACACCTCAATCACCTGCCCTGCCTTTTTTCCCAAGGGTAGGTCAAGTTTTGCACCTTCTCTCATAGGTACACCCACGTATTGAATCAGAAAATTTTCTTGTACACCCTTAACAAATTTCTCTCCATCTAAACCCTTAACACTATGGCAGTCCCAGTCTATGTTTGGAAAGTTAAAATCCCCTACCATAACCACCCTATTTTTCTTAGCTGAGATCTCCATCCAAACTGGTTTCTCAATTTCCTTCTGACTATTAGGTGGTCTATAATACAATTCCAATAAGGTAATCATCCCTTTCTTATTTCTCAGTTCCACCCAAATAACTTCCCTGGATGTATTTCCAGGAATATCCTCCCTCAGCACAGCTGTAATGCTATCCCTTATCAAAAATGCCACTCCCCTCCTCTCTTGCCTCCCTTTCTATCCTTCCTGTAGCATTTGTATCCTGGAATATTAAGCTGCCGGTCCTGCCCATCTCTGAGCCATGTTTCTGTAATTGCCATGATATCCCAGTCCCATGTTTCTAACCATGCCCTGAGTTCTTCTCCCTGGGTCCCACCCCCCACCTTACTAGTTTAAATTCTCCTGAGCAGCTCTAGCAAATCTCCCTGCCAGTATATTATTCCCCTTCCAACTTAGGTGCAATTCATCCTTCTTGTACAGGCCACTTCTACCCCAAAAGAGATTCCAATGATCCAAAAATGTGAATCCTTCTCCCATACACCAGCTCCTCAGCCATGCATTCATCTGCTCTATCCTCCTATTCCTGCCCTCAGTCGCTCGTAGCACCAGGAGTATTCCAGATATTACTACTCTTGAGGACCTCCTTTTTAAATTCCTGCATAACTCTCTGTAACCTCCCTTCAGAATCTCAACCTTTTCCCTTCCTATGCCACTGGTTCCAATGTGGACAATGATCTCTTGCTGGTCCCTCTCCCCCTTGAGAACATACTGCACCCTCTCTGAGACATCCTTGATCCTGGCACCAGGGAAACAACACACCATTCTGATTTTTTTTTTCATTCAGATAATAATCTGTCTTCCTGTTTTTGCTATGAAAGTGGATAACTTCACACTTATCCACATTATATTCCATCTGCAGTGCATTTTCCCATTCACTCAACTTGTTCAAGTCACACTGAAGCATTTCTGCATCCTCCTTACAGTTCATGCTCCCACCAAATTTTGCATCATCTGCAACTTTGGAGATATCACATGTAGTTCCCTCATGCAAATCATTAATGTGTGTTGTGAATAGCTGGTGCAATAGTATGATCCCTACAGTACCCCACTGACAGCCAGACTATGTAGGTCACTGGTCTGTGTCAACATGCCAAGGCGGCCTGCCATATTTGATTCTTCATGAGGATGATCGCACTTTCCATGGAGGTACTCGTCCGTGCAAATAGCTTTATGATGAAAATACTGACACCTCTTTCAATGAGAAAAGGCAGAGTTATCAGTGTAAGAAGTGGAATGAGTATTGACAATGAAAATAGATCATTTGAAGAAGGTGACCATAATGAATGAATGAATGCAAGGGTGTAATGGGGTGAAGTCGAGTATGGGTGTTGAGATGGATATTTGAGAAGCATGCAGGAGAGAAGGGAATGTGTTTAACAGTAAGGTGTCTTGGTTAAAAGAGTACTATATTGGAGAAAGCTATGGAGGTAAGAGAATTTTGGCTTTTCCAGCACCACATTTCTTGACTATGAAACTCATCTTGCCAATCTCAATGTGAACATTAGATCTTATGTAGTATTGGATCCAGGTGCTGAGTACCATGATCCTGCTGCCCACATTCTCCTTTCATTTTCAGTAAAGACAACTTTTCTTTTGACCATAGCTGTATTCATTATTCCTCCAAAATAAAGCCAGGTTTGTGAGTGACAGGATGGAAAACAGTCCCACATTACAGCACCTTATCCTTCAACTGCTACATTCACTTGTATCATCGTGAACTATGCCAGAATCCTTTATTTCATGATAGGCGATGATATACTGCTCATCCTCACTGACTGACCAGCAATCCAGAGACAGGATGTTAATGACGTAGCTCCTCAGAGAGCCTTGGTTATACCCACTGAAGCATTCCACAAGTCCCTTGATTACCAGTTGTGGTGATAGCACTCTAAAAGAATATGCAGATTGTCAAAATATGGAGATGCTTGAGCTGCAACTGGTAGGTAGTGTAGGATCTGCAGCTGTTCTACTGCTGTGCATATGTTTTACTGAATCCACGTGTATAGTGTCATTTGGAGTCTTCAAATAAATTGAATCTGCTTATATTTTTAGCAGTCCTGTGTGGGAGCTTGATAATTTTGTAATGAGTTAGTGGCACTGTGCAATCAGTTTTGAATTGGACAGAAAAGCTGCAGGGCCATTAAGATGTCCTCAGACCCCATCCCTCTGTAAGGGAAAAATCCGTATGAAATGAGAAAGCAACCGCACTCAGAAAAGATTTGCCAGAATGCTGCCAGGACTGGACAGATTGAGTTATAAGGAGAGGTTGGGACCTTTTTCCCTCAAGTGAAGGAGGTTGAGGGGTGACTTTATAGAGGTATACAAAATCATGAGGGACAGAGATAAGATGAACAGCAAAGGTTTTATTTTCCCTAGAGTGGGGGATGTAAAACTGGGGAGCACATTTTTAAAGTGAGAGGAAAAAGATTTAAAAAGGACCTGAAAGTCAACATTTTCAGAGTGTGGTTCGTGTCTCAAATGAACTGTCAGAGGACTTGATAGATGCAGGTACAGGTACAACACTTAAAAGACATTTAGATAAGTACATGAATAGGAAACGTTTAGTGGGATATAGGCTAAACACAAGCAAGTGGGACTAGTTTGGTTTGAGCATTGACGAGTTGGACTGCAGGGTCTGGTTTCGTGCTGTATGACTCTGACTCTATGAGATGATTATGATAAAAACTTGAATTGCCAAAAAGCAGCAAAAAGTGAATGTAAAAAACACAGAATATTTCAAAAATAATCTATGGAGTAGAAAGGTTATTGGAAGACCACAGATATCCCATCCAAATTTAGGTTTTTACACAAAGGCGGAAAATACATCTTTTAGATTTACCTGGCGAAACAAACAATGAAAATAAAGAATGCCATTGAAAATGAGGAATTAGGTACAGTCAATACTTCAGGTCTGCCTGAAGAGGATCAGCTATTAAGCTGTGGAACATGCTGGTGGATGAGTTTTGCACAAAGATGAACTTGAAGGCACTAGGAAGTTCGGAAGAACAAATGTGACAGGACAAGTTAACAATAGTTAATAAGGCATACAGGCACTGGCCTTAATAGGTTGCACCATAGATTATAAGAGCAAGGAGGTTATTTTGGAGCAATACAGGATTTTGGTTAGGTCACTGTTGGATATGTGCAATTCTGGTCACTGCATAACTGGTAGTATATGATTGTACTGGAGCAGTGGAGAGGAAGTTCACCAGGAAGTTGCTAGGGTAGAGCAGTTTAGTACGAAAAAAGGCTAGATAAGCTTGGATTGTTTTCTTTGGAGCAGAGAAGACTGAGAGGGGACTGGATTGAGGTATATAAAATTAGGAGAGCCATGGACAGGATGGATAGGAAGCAGCTGTTCCCCTTAGTAAAAAGTTCAATGACAAGGGGCATAAATGTAAGGTTTCGAAGGGATTTGAGAAAAAAAACCTTTTCATCCAGAGGACGGTGGGAACCTGGAAGGATTGTCTGGGAGGATGTTGCAGAAAGCGTCACAACTTTTCAAAGTACTTGAATGATCACATGAAATGTCATGAGATCCAAGCTTAAGGACCAAATGCTGAAAAATGGGACTAGTGTAGATTTAGAGCAGTTTTCTTTTATCAGTGTAGAGTCAATGAGCCAAACAGCCTCTTCTCTAGAAACAGCAAAGAAACCAGCCCTTTAGTCCACCATATCTATGCTGACCAACAAACACCAAACTATACTAATCCTATTTACCTGCTCTTGGTCCATTGTCTACTAAGCGTTTTTAAGTTTTAAGTGCTTGTCCAAATGCTTCTTAAAATGTTGCGAGAATACCTATGTCTACCAACCTCTCAACCAGTGTATGCCATATTTTTATAATCTTCTTGGTGAAAAAATGTTTCCTCAGATCCCCTCTAAGCAAGTCTCACATGGATTGTAGGTTTTATGGTTTCAATGTACAGAGGGATCTAGACGTACAGTTTCCTGAGAGTGACAACACATGTGGATAAGATGGTCAAGAAGGCAAATGGCATACTTGCTTTCACCAGTCAGGGCATTGATTATAAAAATTGGCAAGTTATGTTGCAGCTGTATAGAACTTTAGTTAGACTACATTTGGAATATTGCTTACACTTCTGGTCACCACATACCAGATGGATGTGGAGGCTTTGGAAAGTGTACAGAAATAGTTCACCAGGATATTGCCTGGTTTGGAGGGGATTAGCTATTAGGAGAGATAGGGAAAACTGATATATTTTTATTTGAATGTTGAAGGGTGAGTGATTACCTAATACAGGGGGAAAGAGAGAATGGATAGTCTAAATCTTTTGCTAAAGATAGAAATATCAATTACTAGCAGACGTAGGTTTAAGGCAAAAGGAGCTAAGTTTAGAGCAGATGCAGTTCTGGTCTCCTTCCTATCGGAATGATGTTGTGAAACTTGAAAGGGTTCAGAAAAGATTTACAAGGATGTTGCCAGGGTTGGAGGATTTGAGCTACAGGGAGAGGTTGAACAGGCTGGGGCTGTTTTCCCTGGAGCGTCGGAGGCTGAGGGGTGACCTTATAGAGGTTTACAAAATTATGAGGGGCATGGATAGGGTAAATAGACAAAGTTTTTTCCCTGGGGTTGGGGAGTCCAGAACTAGAGGGCATAGCTTTAGAGTGAGAAGGGAAAGATATAAAAGAGACCTAAGGGGCAACTTTTTCACACAGGGTGGTGCTTGTATGGAATGAGCTGCCAGAGGAAGTGGTGGAGGCTGGTACAATTGCAACATTTAAGAGGTATTTGGATAGGTATATGAATAGGAAGGGTTTGGAGGAATATGGGCCGGGTGCTGGCAGGTGGGACTAGATTGGGTTGGTATATCTGGTTGGCATGGAGGGGTTGGATGGAAGGGTCTGTTTCCATGCTGTACATCTCTATGACTCTATGTGAGAGACACGTTTTTCTACACGGAGGTTAGTAAGTGCCTTCAGTGTACTGCCAGAGGAAGTGATAGAAGCAGATATAATAGCAACATTTAAGAGCCATCTTGACAGATATATAGGAAATAGAGGGAGACAGACCATGTAGAAGCAAAAGATTTTTAATTTAGAAAGGTTTTTTTGTGTCAGTGCAGTCGTGGTGTGCCAAAGGGCATGTTCCTGTGCTGTACTGTTTTGTTGTTGTTTGTTCACAGTAGACTATGGGCCAAGTGCAGATAAATGGGATATTTATAGTTTGGTGTTTTGAACTGATAGTGGGCTGAAAGGCCTGTTTCTACACTGTATGACTCAAAACCATTTATTCCTTATCCTAAATGTATGCCCTCTGGTCTTATATATAGCTACCACAGAAAAGGATTCCCACAATCTATCATATATATCCATCTCATAATTTTGTTTATCTCATTCAGGTCCTCCCTCAGCCGCCTCTGCTCCGGATAGAACTAACCCAGCTATCCAGTCTCTCCTAATAGCTGAGACTTTCCACCTCAAGCAATGTCCTGGTAAATTTCCTTTGCGCCTTCTCCAGTCCAATCACGTCTTTCCGATAGTGTGTGGAACTGCATAAAGTATTCCATATATGGCCCTAACTAATGCTCTACAAAGTTGCAACAAGACTTCCTTGTGCAGATATTCTATGCCTCAGTTGATGAAGGTAAGCGTTCCATATGCCTTCTTCATCACCCTACCTGTGCTAACACCTTCTGGGATCTACGGACTAGTGCACAAAGTTCCTTTCTTCCTCAGCATGCCCAAAGGTCCTACCATTCATTTTATATATCCTTTGCTTATTTGACTTTCCAAAGTCCATCACCTCACACTTATTAAATTCCATCTGCCATTGCTCTATTCATTTTACGAGCTCATCAAATCAGACTGTAGCCTGAGACTAACTTCCCTACTATCAATATCACCATTTATCATGTCACCTGCAAGCTTACTTTGATACTCGCATCCAAGTCTTTAATGTACATAACAAACAGCCAAGGACCCAGCACCAATCCTGTGTACACTAATGGTTACAGACTCCCAATCACAAGAATAACCCTCGACCATCTCCCTTTACTTCCTATTTGCAAGCTAATGTTGGATCCAGTTTGCCAACATGCCTTGCTTCCTCTGGGGTCTTATCCTTTTCACCAGCCTTCCACATGGGGCCTTACTGAAGTCCATGTAAACTACATCAACTGCACTACCCTTATTAATATATTTAGTCACCTTTTCAAAAAACTTAACTAAAGTTGTCAGATAGAATATCTCTCCAACAAATCTGAGCTGGCTATTTCTGACCAATCCCTGCCTTTTCACGTATTGCTTAATCTTGTCCTTCAGAATCCTTTCAAAAATGTTTCTACCATTGACATCAAACTCAGGGTCTATAATTACCTGGTCTATCTCTGCTGCCCTTCTTGAACAAAGGAATCACATTAGCTATCCACCAGTCATCTGACATTTCACCTATGATCAGTAAGGTATTAAATATCTCAGCCATGGCTCCATCAATCTCCTCTATTGCCTTCCTTAGCAGCCTGCGATGTATTTCATTAGGACCTGGGGATATATGCACCTTTATGTCTGTTAGAACATCCAATACCTCCTCCTCATTAATGTTAACATGCTCTAGGACCTCATGATCCAAACTGAATTCTCGAGCAATTGTATCTCTCCTTTGTAAATACAAAGGAGAAATATTCATTTGAGACTTCATCCACATCCTCTGACTCCATGTACAGATTGGCCCTTTGGTCTCTAATAGCCCCCATTCTTTTCCTGGTAATCCTCTTGCTCTTAATATATTTATAAAATACCTTGGAGTTTTTCGAAATCCTATCTGCCTCTTTCTGCTCTCCTAATTTCTTTTTTAAGCATGCCCCCAACACTCTCTATACTCCTGAAAGGAGTGAGTAAATATAATCACTCACTGCTCAGTGCCAGCTCCTCCCCTGCTGGCTCCGTTCTGAGACTCCAATTCCCAGTTAGTGTCTCCACAGTGTGACTTCCTGTGATGTCAGTCTTTGCTTTGTGCTAGGCCCCCAATCCTGGGCTTCAGTTTGTCTCAGACTGTATCTCACTCAATATGTGACCTCTCCTTCCTGACCATGTAAAGCTTCCTGATAACTGTGCAAAGCTTACTGTACGGTATGATTCCAGGATTCTATGAATTCACCGACTGGAACTAAAGCTTTCAGGCATTCAAAAGAATCAAATGATCAGTCCATCAGCAGGTGCTATGACAAATGCAAGGACTGTGATTTGTTTTGTTGGAAGCTGAACTATAGGAATGGATATTGGAGCTAGTCATAGCTTCAGTGCCAATCAAAGTTTTCCAAAAAGACCTTTTGAGAAAAAGCAACATCACAATATTGACATATGTTAAAAGATGGCAGAAAATGTGACATTATGACTAGACAACAACAGCGGCAAGTATTGAATGCAGCTTGTTCAGAAAGTATGTTGAATTAAGAGGATGTTGGATTACCAATGCACGAAGGTCTGAGTCACAACCAAAATAAAAAAAAATTGTAACATAACAGCAACATCAGGGAGTGTGCCAGAGACCCATCTAAACACAAGCACCTATATGAGTTTAGTGGCAAGACAAACCAGGACAAAGATTCAGAATAGAGCAATCTTCAACCAGAAAGCGAGTGGGCTTTCCATATGGTGAAAGTGACATGGTATGTGGATGAAGTCAAACAATTATCTTTTTCTAGTATCAGGATCATTTGTCTGAAGAAAAGTGACAAAGCAAATGGTCACAGCCAAAGTCAACACAGAGGCAAGCACAAACATCTTATCAGTGAATCAAGAAGTATGTGTATTTTTCAATGACATAACCTCCGATAACCAAACTAATTGAATTTAATAGCTCATTCATTTATTCCTTGCATTGATACATCGAGGTTGATTTGCAATCACAGCAAATCTGCATGGATATCACAAGTAACCTACTGGTCGAGATGAACGGACCAGCCCAAGTAAAATTATTGGCAGGTATGGAGTTCAATATTATGACTATTCCTGAGATCACCAATGCAGCAATTTCAGTAGAAGAGGCCAAAAATAATTGCATTAAGTCAGTTCATAACCTACAACAGATATGCCCTAACAGATTCATTGCTATTGGAAACCCGCCAGGTGATGTTGCTTTACGTTGCTTCCAAAGATTACCCCTATATTGGTTTATCCATTCGTCAAAATCTGTCGCATTGGCATGTAGACAGAACTGCAGCAATTCATCCTGAATGCATGTATGTTGACAATATTGAACTAATGGATAAAATCAAATAAGCGTATGATTGAAATTTACATTCACTAATGGCAGCAGCTCATCATGAAGGCTATGCCTTCATCAGTATGAATTATCAGATGAATGTGGATCAGATTAAACTTATTGGCTTCATCTATTTCAGTCCCAGGATCTCTTCTAGTCCAGACAAACACAAAGTTGATGACACATATGCCTCCCCCCAGAACAGAGAGAAGTTGCAGAGATGCCTCAGATTTTTCAACTTGGTACCAAACATACCCAACTTCACACAGAGCTGATGGGAAAGGACTTCCCACATGTATGGCAGGAAGATGATCAACTTGTGTCTGAGTCACTTAAAAATTGTCATGAGAAACATGTGTTCTTTAGACTACAATCTGGGAAAGGAGATGGTCCTATGGGTCAATGCATCTGAAAAAAAAGTGTTGGGAGCATTCATTATGCAATATGAAAAACCAATAGCATTTGGCTCCAAATGCCTATCACAAGTGCAATCCAATTATTTAAACATACAGCATGAGAGACTCACTTTGGTATTTGGTATTTGGAATCACAAGATTCAATATGAAAATGATTAATTATGGATATTGACTTGAAACCATTGGAAAGTATTTGTTACGAGTGACTGGTGAACGCAATACCCTGGCTACAACATCTAAATAAAATATTGTAAAAAAAAAAGTATTAAAATGTAATGGCACAGTGGCTCAGTGGGTACCACTGCTGCCTCACAGCCCCAGGGACACGGGTTCGATTTCCGTCTCAGGTGACTGTCTGTGTGAAGTTTGCACATTCTCCCTGTATCTGCGTGCATTTCCTTTGGGTGCTCTGGTTTCTTCCCACAACCCAAAGATGAGTAGGTGAGGTGAATTGGCCATGCTAAATTGCCCATGGTGTTCAGGAATATGTCAGATGGGTGCATTAGTCAGGATAAATGTAGAGTAATAGGGTAGGGGAATGGATAGGGTGGGTTATTCTCTGGAGGGTCAGTGTGAACTTGTTGGGCTAAATGGCCTGTTTCCACACTGAAAGGATTCATCTATGAATGACGTAAAAGTTTGCTACAGACTGGCTAGCAAAATCCTTACTTCTGACATGCTGAGCAGATTACCAAATCCAAAAGAAAAAACATATTTTACTAGGCCTACAAATAATGCACAGATATTGCACTAGAAGATGTAGTCAGTGTTGATCTGAAGAGTTTTGAATAACACGAATGCACCAACTTTAGCAGGAAACAGCAAAAGAACCACAACCGAAGACATTATGGAAACTTATTATTGAGGACAGGCCTGATATAATACAAAAAGTCCTGTCTGTTTTAGCATGGACTGTTTAAAAAAAATTCCACTCATTAACACTGCTTCTCTCTGCAGAATTGCTGCAGGCCTGCTGAGTATTTCCTCTAATATTTGCAGTATTTCAATTTTGTATTGTGATTTTAGATAGTAATCATGCTGCTCTGGTTTGAGACATCTCAACCAAAGCAAGATTCCACAAAGCCAAAAAGCCATGCTGATTCTCTCTTATCACCATATCATTTTAAAAGTGATTAAGTACTCTATACCGGTGATTGACCCTAGCAATTTTCCTTTTGCTGATTTCACAAAGTAGACATTTTTCTCATCATGATGCTTTTCCTTCCTGAGCCTTTCACCTTCCCTTTCTACCTCTTTTACCTTTCACCTACTTTACCCCTTCTTTTACAGCATGGCATTTTTGTCTCTCTCTTTACTTCTATTTAATTTTAGATTCTATGGCCAGCATCCTCTCACTCAGAGGGGCTGCCAATAATATAACCTGACATGAAGGAGAATACAGGAAAGACCTTAGATCTATAATTGCATCACAACTGATAATTTGGACAGCCATGTAGGATGCATCCTCTTCCACTGGGAACTACATTCTGCAAGATTGTACAAACTAATCCTTCAAGCAGGATTAGATTCAACTCTGTATTCTGTAAAGGAAGAAGTAATTCCCAATGCATTATCCCACCCATGTATGCTGCCCCCCTCACAACTCAAATGCTTTTATAGCTATTTCTCAGAGAAATAAAGTTGATGACTGGAGTAGGAAGTGGAAATATTGGCACTGAAGAGTGGGTTAGTGTTCAGAGATGAGGGTTAAGATATATTGCCAAGGCTGAGTAAAGAGGGGTTTGCCATGTATCCAAGCAGGATTATATAAAACCTGGGAGTACTGACATTGAGTGCCAAAATATTAGAAGAAAAATGTTCCTTATCCCAACATTACCACCTCCATCTTGATAAGCAACCACATTCTAAATATAGAATTTATGTACAGATGAATTCCAATAATAACTATTAGACAACACAGCTTATGTATTTTATTTTCAATCTTAACATGTATTTCCCAATGTACAGCTCCCACTGGGAATATTAACAGAACACTGTTTGCATAGTTCAGACTGAAAATTCACCATAGCACAGCATAGACCAAGTACAGATGTTAGTATTTCAAATTAGACATATATATATAGAATAATTCATTTTTCATTGTTAAATGTGCACCTATCTTAGTTTAAGCAGTAATCTTAATTTGTTTCTCTTTATGTTGCGAAGTCCTGAGTGGTCAACATATACCACATTATTAGAACATTAGGTATTACATTATGGCTAACCAGAATATTCTGTCCTCTATTTCACCATTAAAAAAAACTAATATGATTTTATTAGTCTTTTTACAACATTAATTTTCCTATTATAATGATCTTGTGATCACTAGAATCACCACAGTGCCAATCCATTAGTTTCTTTACCATAATGTTTGAAGATTTCTGTGCAAACCGCAATGGCCTCAGATGTTGTCTAACAGGTTTGACATTTAGCCTCTTCATAATATGTCACCCGGAGCTATTGTGGTCTTTCAACTTATAAGTATGGATTTTTGTAGCACATTAACTCTACCTATTGAAGTATTCTGTTAAATTATAGCTTTGAATGTAATCAATATTAATCATTGCTCTTTGATAACTTTGCTAGGATATACTATAGCATATGCAGCCATTTATATCATTCATATTTCACTGGTCCTACTCATTAATATACTTAGTTGTATACTGTAGTTTTGGGTGTAACTTGATTTGGTCCTGACTCCATGTATATAGCCATATTCAATGCTTGACTCTGCTTATAATCTGAAATTATATTTGTTCCCTTTAAGATTTTTAATACAGACTGTAACAAAGGACATTCTATATAAAAAATGCTAGTCAGTGCTATTTGTTCAGATGAATAATCAACATAGTCTTGGTGATTCCAGCACTTAATTGGACATATCCTCTGCAATTAAACTTTAAGTTTTTGATTGACCTTAGGAAGTGTTTGTCAAAGACTGAAAAAAATGCATTAAAACCGCTAATTAGACAACAAAGATTTTTATATATTTAATTAACTCTTGGGATATGGGTATTGGTAGCAAGGCCAACATTTATTACCTATCCTATATTTTCTATGTTTCAACCACTGAAGTTTCCGAAGTTGCAACAGTGACTGCATTTCATTACCTTTCTATTGTTCTTTTGAAAATTTGGTCATCATGAACAGTACAATATAAATGTAAATTTTTGTTATCCCTACTTCCCTTGAGAAGATGATGGTGAACCTTTTTCCTGAACTGCTGCAGTCCATGTAGTGAAAGTATTCTGATAGTGCTGTTAGGTAGGGATCCCAGATACTTGGGTGAGCATTTAGGAAGAAGCACTGATAAAGATCCAAGTTAGAATGATGGGGGAAGGGAATATTGAAAGTGATGGTGTTCCCATTCAATGCTGCCCATCTAGGTGATAGATGTTATGAGTTTTGGAGTTACTATCGAATACACTTTGTAAAGACAGTACCCATTCCAACAACGGTATGTCAGCTTTGGAGGGGTTGGATGTTGATAGGGGATGTAGAATATTGATCAAGCTGACTGCTAAGTCTTGCTTAAGGTTAGTTTTTTGATTGCTTTTGCAGTCCCACCAACACAGTCAAATGGAGGGTATTCTATCACATTTGTGACTTGTACACCTAGATGATCTTGAGGCTTTGATTATTCAGGAAAGTGAGCGAATCATCACAGAATACCAGACCACTGACCCCCTGTTATAAATGCCATAATACTTATGTGGCTGAATTAATTGAGTTTCTAGTAATTAGCAACTTCCAGAATGTCCAGAACTAACAGAGTGGAAATCAGTGGTGCTAATATCATTGAATGTGAAGGGTATACAGTTTTGCCCTTTGCCAGAAGTTAGTATTTGTGTGGCATAAATGTTATTTGCCACTTAACAACCCAGTATTGAATGCTGTCTAAGTCTGTGCCATGCTTGCATAGACTGCTTCATTATTTGAGGGATTACAAATGAATTGAATATTGTGTAGGCAAAAATCACATTTCTAACCTTACGATAAACAAGGTCATTCACGAAGCAGCACACGACAATTGAGCCTTGGACACTTCCTCAAGGAACTCCTAAAACAATGTTCTGGGGATGTAAGGATTTATCTTCAACAACCACTGCCAACACTGAATTCAACTTTTTTGTTCTGGTCCACCAGAATCAAAATTGAGTGTCAGAAAGCAAATGCTGGTAAGTAAGTATCACTTGAAAGTACTGTTGATGACTCCTTCAATCACTCTGTTAAAAACATAAGGGGTCTGCTGACAGAATAGTAATTGGCTGGGTTGGATTTGTCCCTGCTTTTTGAAGACTGAACATGTCTACATGTTTGGTTCCTGTGTAAAGCAAATATGAAATGAAATGAAAACAACACAAGGACACATTTATTGACGTAAGGCTTATAGCAAAATTACAAAATAGAACACATTCAACAGTCGCTCATGTGAAGGAGGAACTGTATGGCATCTCCCAATCCTCACCCCACTATTACATCCGGGATGTAACTGATGCCATTTTTGTCAGTGCACAGCTGTCCATATTCTTTCCCTAAAGAGGAGAGTCAAGCAGCCTGGGCACTACAATTCTCTAGTATCACTGGCTTTCCTCAGGTTCAGTATGAGATAGATTGCACCTCCATTGCTTTGATAGAGAGCTCCATTATGGAACTGCAGAGTTCATCAACCGAAAAAGCTTCTGTTCCATCACTGTACGAATTATATATGATCATAGTTGTCATATCTTGGAGGTCAATAGTAGGTATACTGGGAGCTGCAATGACTTGCACAGAACAGAGCACTCATAACTTCCAACCTGCTTTCTAGGTTGTTAAGCATATAGGGATGTCTGCTGACAGTCATCCAATCCAACTATGGCTGATGACAGCATTACAAAACCATCAGACTACAGAACAAGGATATAGTGTTGCCCACAGTTCCACAAGGGCCATGATGAAAATGGCCATGGTCTTCCTGAAGATGAGATGTTGATGCTGGACAACTCTGGTGAGGCCTTGAGTACAGCACAAAAGGGGTGTTATGCATCATCATGGCATGATGTCCTTTTCACAACTGGAGCCCACAAAAGGATGTTCCCTGAATGCAGAGGAAATTAGCGTTCAACAGCAATTTCCAAGGAGAAAAATATTAATGACAATCAGGATATTAACCACCAGAGACATCCAAGAAAATGTGATACAGTTATTCGTTGTTAAGCCCAAGAAACCAGACAGAACCTAATTGATACCCACTTCCAAAATGAATAATTTGGAGTTCAATTTTCTTTAATTGTGTACTTTCTGCTGTGGTTCTGTTCGCCGAGCTGGAAGTTTTTGTTGCAAACGTTTCGTCCCCTGGCTAGGCGACATCATCAGTGCTTGGGAGCCTCCTGCGAAGCGCTTCTTTGATGTTTCCTCCGGTGTTTATAGTGGTCTGTCCCTGCCGCTTCCGGTTGTCAGTTTCAGCTGTCCGCTGTAGTGGTTGGTATATTGGGTCCAGGTCGATGTGTTTGTTGATGGAGTTTGTGGATGAATGCCATGCCTCTAGGAATTCCCTGGCTGTTCTCAGAGAACAGAGAACAGAGCCAGCTTTGAATAACAGTGTGCTCCCTTAAACAAAAAAACTGATAGAATTAAGTTCTCCTTCCAGAAATGTGTGGAACTATCACTCAATCTGTACTGTACACTCACAAGGTGGGTATGTGTGGAAGATGTGTGCAGACCAGGGTCTATCAAAATCTCTGCACATTATATTTAGTCTCAGTATTATCCATATTGTACTGCAATCCTTTGGCTGCAGTCATCAACATCTCAATTCAAGGATCCCTGGTGTCGGAGGTTAACTGCAGTCAAGGAGTCAGTTGCTTTTGAGAGATGAGCAATGCTTGACCATTTCAGCTTCCTTCATCCTGAGGAATTCTTAAGTGGCTGCTCATCTCACATATGGGTGTAACTTCACCAGGTCTGACAGTGACAGAGACACTTATAATTTATTGCAAGGGGAATTGAATGCAAAAGTAGTGAAGTTGTACAGGGCTCTGGTGAGATCACATCTGGAGTACTGTCCATAGAATTCAATTTATTCAAGGAAAGATATAAATGTATTAAAGGCAGTTCAGAGAAGGCTTCCTAGACAAATACCAAAAGAGAAAATACTGAAAATCTCAGCAGCTCTGGCAGCATCTGTAAGGAGAGAAAAGAGCTGACATTTCAAGTCTAACTGACCCTTTGTCAAAGCTTTGAAATGTCATCTCTTTTCTCTCCTTACAGATGCTGTCAGAGCTGCTGAGATTTTCCAGCATTTTCTCTTTTGGTTTCAGATTCCAGCATCCGCAGTAATTTGCTTTTTTCCGAGACAAATACCTGGAATGAGAGGGTTGACTTATGAGAAAAGCTGAGCAGGCTAGGCTTGTATCTGCTAGTGTTTATGAGAGTGCAAGGTGGTATATTTGGAACATGTAAGATCCTGGGAGTTCTTTACGGGATAGATGTCAAAACAGTATGGAAGAATCTAGAATTAGGGGTCATTGTTTAAAAATCAGGGGTCACCCACTGAAAACAGAGATGAAGCACAATTTCTTTTTGTCAGATAGTTGTGAAACTTTTGAACTCTCTTCCTGAAAATGTGGTGGAGGCAGAGTTCATTATATTTTTAAAGAAAGAAGTAGATAGGTTCTAGTAAGCAAGGAGTGAAAGGTTGTCAGAGGTAGACAGAAATCGAGATTTGAGGTTACAATTGGATCAGCAATGATCATATTGAATGGTGAGCAGGCGTGAGGAGCTAACAGCCTACGGGCTGGGTGTGGCCTTTTTTTTCCAGTCTTCAGGATAAAGCACTGGCTCCTCTCCACCATTCCATCCACCAGCATTTTCAGGTCCACATTGATGACATTGTAGCTAACTTGCCTTTCTGGATCATGTTTTCTGTGATACTGATACAGCACCACAGTATGAAAGGCAATTCCTGACTTAAAGTGTGTGAAGAGGTATGCAGCTGAGCTTTGAATATGACATCAACATGCGAACACTGGAAGATCCCAACAACAGTGATCACTTCCAGCTCTTCTACCATACAATTCTACAAGAAAGGTGCTGCTTAACCCAACTGTATAGTTAATTAGATGAAAAGCAAAAGATTGTATGAGAAAAGTCATAGTGAATATGGTGGACTGGGTGTCATGAAGCTGACTTAACAAAACACTGTAACATAAAATGGGAAAATTAAGCCCACAGTGTTCTTTTAAAAAAAATAACTTGTATCCGGTGTATCTTTTGACATTTCTTAATCCTTAAAGCAAAATAAAGTTTCCCAAATATCTTGTCATCAAAAAATGCCTCTCTGAAAACAAGGTGTTTCTGGTTTCTCAAAGTGATGTGTGCATGAGAAAGACAAAGACAAGAGAACAAAGTTAATGTTTCATAATGCAGCAAAACCGACTTTTATTTAAAAAGCAAAACCATAATTGGAAGAAGGAGGACAGCTAACGCAGAATCTGAGTTTGGATTTCTTAGAAAGAATCCTGCTGAGAAGTGGTGTCGCTATTGCTTGCATAATCCTCCCACAGTTTGGAGGCTAGTTTCAAATTGATTTGAATTGGGATTAGATCACTTAAGGTTTTGTGCTGAAATGGAGGTTGGGCAGCATCAAGGCATATTTGAGGTGAGTCCTCAAATTATCCAATTGAAATCACGGCTGTCTGTCAAGACTGGCTGTCTCCATCCTGACAATTAGTGTTGTGCCTCTCCCGACATATTTCTGTTAGTTACTGTACAAAACTCTTAATTACTCTGCAGAGAAGGCATACTTTCTGCACATGAAGGTTATTAAGAGCTGAAAAGATACTTCTGACATAAAACTGCCACTTGTGTTTGCTATCAACAAATGAGCACCGAGTTGATTTAATAAAATGGAAGCCTTCCAGAGAATTTGGAAGAGACAGCAGCAAACTTCCACTCACTGTTTGTAATGTACTACAAATATATGGGGAGCTAAATGGCTATCTTTTGATCCAATGTTCAAACATGAAAATTTACTGATATTCTGACAAAAATGTGTCTCTTTAATATTTCAAAGATACTGTCTGTTTGTAAACATTAATGAGATGATGTTTCCATAGGTCACAGTTCCTGTATAAGTTATTAGAAAACCTGAATTTAGATATCACCTTCTAAAGTTGTGAATTGTTGACCTTCCAATTTTAAAAAAATTCTTTCATGGGATGTAAGCAACATTGACAAGACAGTATTTATTTCCCATCCCTAATTGCCCTTGAGAAGGTGGCATGGTGAACTGCCCTGGACATGGAAACTAGGAGCAGAAGTAGGTTATTCAGCCCTTCTAATTTGCTCCATCATTCAATATGATCATGGCTGATCCTCGAACTCAATATCATATTCCCACTTTCTCTCAATATCCCTTGCAGCCTTTAAGTGCTAGGATATTACCTTTACCAACTGCTAAAACTTCTCGCCATCTCCTGCTTCTCAAATCACATATATTCCTTTAAGTCTGGAGTTCATTGCAATGCTACCACCTTTTACAAAGCATTTCCTGCCTATTTCTCTTTGCAACAATATTAATAGCATTAGGTAAGCTCCTGAAATGTACTGCCTAGCTATTAAGCAGGCAGACAGTTCATCATAAAAGGCAAGTACAAGAAGGACTTTGTAATATCAGAAGTCAGCATTTTAAAGAGAATGTTGATAATGAACCTTTGGTGCAAGTTCCAAACAAAAGAAGAGTTAAGGGCCATTGAACAATATGCTCTGTGAATGAAGGTAATGTACTATTCCATTTAAGTGTTAACAGTAATCAGTTTTGGAGTTCTGTGATGTTCAAATGGTAAAAAGGAAGGTCTGTGTTCCCTTCCCTTGATTTCCCTGAGGAACTTATTAAACTTTCCCTGGCAATGGTCTACTGTCCTGTAAGTGAGAGAGAGGTGGCACTCAGCACCATGGCAACTTTACTTCACCGCAGTGATAAAAAAACAAAAGAACTGTGGTTGCTGGAAGCCAGAAATAAAAACAGAAATTGCTGGAAATAGTCAACAGGTCTGACAGCATGCGTGAAGAGAAATCAGAGTTAACATTTCAGGTCCAGTGACCCTCCTTCAGTTCTGACATTTTTCAACAATTTCTGTTTTTGTTCACTGCAGTGACAACTGCTGCCCAGCAATAAGATAGATGTACAGAGGGTAAAGAAAAGTGGTTACTTTGATTTTAGCTCCTGTATCAATGGTCTGAGGAGTTAAATCTTCCTTAGAGTTCCATATTTCAGAGGGCGGAGCAACAGCCTTGCACTATCATCGCTCAACTATTCATCCAGAATGTCAGCTATTGATCTGGGAGCCTGGGTTCAAGTCCCACCATGGCAGATAGTGAATTTGGATTCAATAAGTATCTGAAATTAAGAATCTAGTGATCATGAAACCACCGCCGGTTGTCAGAAAAATTCATCTGGTTCTTAAAGTTCATCAGCAAAGAAAATCTGCCGTCCTCCAAGTGACTCCAGACCACACAGCAATATGGTTTACTCTCAACTGCTCTCTGAAATGGCCCAGCAAGCCATGGACCTTGGTTTAATTCACCCTCAGGCAGCTGTGTGGAGTTTGCATATTCTCCTCATGTCTGATGCTCCAGTTTCCTCCCAAAGTCCAAAGATGTGCAGGTTAGGTGGATTGGCCATGCTAAATTGTCCATAGTGTCCACCTGCAGGCTACTTGGAGTAGCCATGGGAAATGCAGGGTTACAGGGAGAGGGTAGGGGAGTGGGTCTGTGTGGGATGTTTTTTGGCAGGTGGGCCGAATGGCCTGCTTCCACACTGGAGGGATTCTACCCTAACGATCACTATGAAGTGTCAATAAAGAAACGAAATCAGACAGACCGCCTAGCATCCACCCAGGCACTGGAAACAGCAACGGCAAAAGCAGCCCTGTCAATCCTGCAAAGCCTCCTTACTGATATTTGGGGGGGGCTAGTGCCAAAACTGAACAACAGCCTGACTTAGCCATTCTCACAGAATTGTTCCATGCAGACAACATCCCAAATGTCACTGTCACCATCCCTAAATATATCCCACAGGCAGGAAAGACCCAGCAGAGGTAGCTGCACAGTCATGAGAGTCTTCAACAATGATTCTGGAACCCACAAAGTCTCACAGCATCAGGAAACCTCCTGCTGATAACCATATACAGTCCTCCATCTGCTGATGAATCAGAACTCCTCATAATGTACAACACATGGAAAAAAAAAACTGAGGGTGGCAAGGGCATACAGTGACTCGGCAGCAGCGCAGTCGATCAGGTTCTTAAAGACATAGCTGCTAAATTGGGTCTGCGGCAGATAGTGAGGGGACCAACATGAGGGAAACACATACTTCATCTCAGCCCTACCAATGCTGGCTGCAGGTACATCTCCATGATTGTATCAGCAGGAGTGACAACCGCACAATCCTTGTGGGAATGAAGTCCCACGTTGACATTGAGAATATCTTAATCAGATTGTGTGGCACGATCGCTGTGGTAAATGGGACAGATCTAGCAACTCAA
The DNA here is from genome assembly GCF_004010195.1 of Chiloscyllium plagiosum. Lineage (NCBI taxonomy): Eukaryota > Metazoa > Chordata > Chondrichthyes > Orectolobiformes > Hemiscylliidae > Chiloscyllium > Chiloscyllium plagiosum. The sequence continues at coordinate 30,392,242 of NC_057728.1, read as the reverse complement.
GACTGGGCATCCATGAAGTGCTGTGGGCCATCATCAGCAAGAGAATTGTACTCCAATACTCTGCAACCTGAGGAGAGAAACAAAGTTGACATTTCAAGTTCAGGAACCATTCTTCAGAACTGACCACAATCCCACCATTGAACACAAGAGCATTGCGTCCAAGCTGGTCACTGACCTTATCTGGCCATCCTTCCCCACACCCACAATCTATAAGCTCATAGTTCCCTGATCCCATACAGCATGCTTCTACCTTCTTCCCAGTTCTGAAAGAGGCTCACTAGACTCTTCTTTCTCTCCACAGATACTACCAGACCTGCTGAGTTTCTCCAGCAATTCTTTTGTTTCAAATTTATAGCATTCACAGTTCTTTGTTTAACAATCTGTAACCTCATGGTCTGGCATAAACCCCACTCAAACATTACCATCAAGACAACGGGATCAACTCAAGTTCAATGGACAATGTAGGAGGACATGCCAGAGGCAGTACCGAGCACACCTCAAAATGAGGTGTCAACTTGACGAAGCTACAAAATAGAACTACTTGTGTGCTAAACAGCAGAAGCAGCAAGTGATAGAGCGAAATGATCCCACAATGAGCCAATCAGATGAAAGTTCTGCAATCTTGCCACATCTAGTCATCACGCTGCCGGAGGAAGTGATGGAGGTTGGTACAATGGCAACATTTAAGAGGCATTTGGATGGGTATATGAATAGGAAGGGAATGGAGGGAAATGGGCCAGGTGCTGGCAGGTGGAACTAGATTGGGTTGAGATATCTGGTCGGCATGGACAGGTTGGACTGAAGGGTCTGTTTCCATGCTGTACATCTCTGTGACTCTATGAATCATGGCAAACAATGGAACAGCTTAGTGGATGAGGAGGCTCACAAACATCCTCACCTATGGAAAAGCCAACCACATCAGTGCACAAGGTAAGGCTGAATCACTTGCAAAAAGTATTTCTTATCTACAAAAAAAAGGACAAATTCAACCCAACCAATTATTACCCCATCAGTCTATTCTTAATCATCAATAAAGTGATGGGAGATGTCATCAGCAGTGCTATCAAGCAGTATCTGCTTTGTAACAATTTCCACAAAGAAAGCTAGCACACAGGTGCAACAGGTAACCAGGAAGGCTAATGAAATGTTGGCCTTTATGTTAAGGAGTTTAGAGTATAAGAATAGGAAAGTCTTTCTGCAACTGGGTGGCCTGTGGCTCAGTGGTTAGCACTGCTGCCTTACAGCACCATAGTTTGATTCCAGTCTCGAGTGTCTGCCTATGTGGAGTTTTCTCTGGGTGCAGGTTAGGTGGATTAGCCATACTAAAATTGTCCATAGTGTCCAGGGCAGTGTGGGCCAGGTGGATTAGACATAGTAAATGTGAGGGCACTGGAATACAGCGGGGGAGTCTGGGTGAATGCTCTTTGGAGGTTTGGTGCAGACTCAAATGATCTCCTTCCACACTGTAGAGGTTGTATGAGCTGTACAAGGTGCCTGTGAGACCATAGCTAGACTAATGTGAGCAGTTTTGATCCTCTTATTTAATTAAAGATTTTGTTCCATTGCAGGCAGGTCGGAGAAGGTTCTCTAGGATGATCCCTTGTATGGAGGGACTGCCTGATGAACAAAGTCTAAACAGGTTAGGCCTCTATCCACTGGAGTTTAGAAGAATGAGGAGTGATCTCATTGAAATGTATAGGATTCTTAAGGGGCTTGACAGAGTGAATGCTGTGAGAATGGAGGGCATGGTCTCAGAATAAGGGTGTGCCAGTTTAAGACAGAGGAAAGGAGGAATTTCTTCTCTCAGAATGTTGAGAGTCTTTGGAATTCCTTGCCACAGACAGCTGTGGAGGCAGAATCCTTGTGTATATTTAAGGTTAAACATTTAAGGATAGATGGACTCTTGGTCACTCGGGAATCAAGGGTTCTGGGGAAAAGCAGGAAAGTGGATGTGAAGAATGTCATGTTGAATAGCAGTGAGGGTTCAAGGGGGTGAATGACCTACTCCTTGTTCCTTTATCTTATGGAGAAAGTGAGGTCTGCAGATGCTGGAGATCAGAGCTGAAAATGTGTTGCTGGAAAAGCGCAGCAGGTCAGGCAGCATCCAGGGAACAGGAGAATCGACGTTTCGGGCATAAGCCCTTCTTCAGGAATGAGGAAAGTTTGTCCAGCAGGCTAAGATAAAAGGTAGGGAGGAGGGACTTGGGGGAGGGGCGTCGGAAATGTGATAGGTGGAAAGAGGTCAAGGTGAGGGTGATAGGTCAGACTGGGGTGGGGGCGGAGAGGTC
>NC_057728.1:30359503-30389223 GCF_004010195.1 Chiloscyllium plagiosum | reverse complement strand
GGTTTGTAATAGATGTCCGTGTTGATTCGGTCGCCTGAGATAGAAATAGAAAGGTCGAGGAAGGGGAGGTGAGGAATCTGAGACTGTCCAGGTGAATTTGAGGTCGGGGTGGAAGGTGTTGGTGAAGTGGATGAACTGTTCAACCTCCTTGTGGGAGCACCAACTACACTGGCCCCACTCCCCACCTTTTCCTCCGCTACATCGATGACTGTATCGGCGCCGCCTCGTGCTCCCACGAGGAGGTTCAAACATGGACCAAAGAGCTGAATTTCAGAGGTGTTACAGCCCTTGACATCAAGGCCAAATGTGACCAAGTATGGCATCCAGGAGCACTAGCAAACTTGGAATCAATGGGTAGCAGGTGTCAAACTCTCCACTGTTTGGAGTCATACCTGGCACATAAAGTGATGGCTATGGTTCTGGAGGTCAGTCATCTCAGCTCCTGGACATCTCTGCAAGGGTTCCTCAGGCGGGTGTCCTAGGCACAACCATCTTCAGTTGTTTCATCAATGTCATTCCATCCATCATAAGGTCAGAAGTGTGGATGTTCACTGATAATTAAACAATGTTTAGTACCATTCACACCTCCTCCGATACTGAAGCAGTCCAGATTCAAATGCAACATGACCCAGACAGTTTCCAGGCTTGGGCTGAAAAGTGGCAAATAACATTCATGCCACACAAATGCATCCAATAACAGATGATCTAACCATTTTCCTTGATCTTCGTTGATGTTACAGGCAGCAGATACATGGGAACAGCACCATCTGCAGTTTCCCTCCAAGTCACTCGTCATCCTCACTTGGAAAAAAGTGCTGTTCCTTCACTATTACTGGGTCAAAATCCTGGAATTGCCTCCCCAAGGACTTTTTGGGACTACCAATAGCATATGGATTGCAGCGTTTCAAGATGGTAGTCCATCATTTTCTCAAAGACCTCCCACAAGCGAAAATAACAGATTTACCATTAACTATGTCAGAATTACCAGAAAATTGGTATTTTACCAATTAGCATTAAAGGATCTAAAGAATCCTTTCAGCAAATTCCATACTGTCATCAGACGTTTTTGAGGTTGAAAACAATTTCGACTGCAATTTGTTTTTATTCAATAATATGAGAACCTTTCTTAAACCATTTCACAGTTCAGTCCCTAATAATTAGTTCCAGATGTGTTTCAAACTTAATCATCGTGCATTGGTAAATATTAACAACAAACAGTGGAATTTTTGAGCAATAATCCAAAACCTATTTAAGTCTATAGAAACATTGGAACATAGGAGGAGGAGTAGGCCATTCGGTCCATCAGGTCCATTCTTCTTTCAACATGAATGTGGCTGATCTTCTGTCTCAGCACCATGCTCTCGTTCTCTCCCCATACCCTTTAACATCTTCAGCTTCAAGAAAACTCTTGAAATATGTTAACTACTTCACCTCTAAATCCTTCTTCAGGAGAACATTTCACAAATTCATCACCCTCTAAGTGAATAAATTTCTCATCTTCGTTGAAAATGGCCTGCACCATATCCTAAAAATGTGACTACTGGTTCTGCCATGCCCCCACCCCACCCCCAAAGAAGGTAAACATCATCTCTTCACTCAGTCTATCTAGCTGTGTCAGCATTTTATGAGTTTCAGTGAAATCCCTGTCACTCTTCTCAACTCGAGTGAATGCAGGCCCAGACAAACCAGTCTCTCTTTGTACAATACCTGCCATCCCAGCAATCAATCTGGTGAGCATTATAGAAAATAATAAATATTTCTTAGATAATGAGACCATAACTAGACACAATATTCACTAAGGCCCTGTAGAGCTGCAGTAAGACTTCTTTGTACTCAAATGTTTTTGCAAAGAAGACCAACATCCAACTTGTCTTCCTCACTGCTTGCTGCACTTGCATGCTTGCTTTCAATGACCAGTGTACAAGGACACTGAAGTACTTTTGTAAATCTTTTGTAAATTAACTTTTCCCAATCTATCACAATTTGAATAATACTCTGCCATTCTGTTTTCCCTATCAAAGTGGACATTCTCATTTATCCACATTATACTTCTTCAGCCATGTATTTGTCCACCCAACTCCTTTAAATCACCCTGAAACATCTTTACATCCTCCTCACCACTCACACACGTCATCAGCAAACTATGTTGCTTAGTCAAACCCAGTGAACTGAATCAATCACAATTGAGCAAGGAATTAGAAGAAAAATCAAAGTGTGACTGGGCTTCTTCCAGTCAGAAGGAAGGAAGTTGGGCCAAGATGCTATAGCATTCACTTCCAATATATGACATCAGATGTCCATGCAGCCAAGACTGGATGCCTCTCTCTCCGGGCCATTCTGTGAATGACAATTATTTCAGCAACTGCAGGGCCTTCTGGAATGGACTTTGACACTGGACCTCATGGTGCCCTTGGCAACTGTGGATCAGCCAGGTTTCAGATTGGAGAGCAACTTTGACAGGTTTACAAGGTATTAGGGCCAGGGTTTTCAGGCATTGAAACCAGAAAGTTGTGTGGGCCAGCTGGGGACTGTTTGGATCAGGAGGTGAACTCTCAATATTTTAAATTGTTGATAATCTTAAATTAGCATTTTTGTTTTCCTTAGAATGTTTGATGCCGCTGGAACAGAGTCATTGAACAGGAACTTCACGTGTTCAGTATGGTTTTCCCCCTCTCCCATGTAGCTGTTGGGTTCCAAGCACAGAAGTTGACTGTGAAGGGAAGAAGAAAATGAACAAGAATTTCATCTGTAATTGAACACTGAAAATAGATGGCTAAAGGAGGAACACGGAACGGAATCGTATGTTGTCCCTGGTGTTGAGGTTGTTGATAGTAAGCTAGAAGTCAGATAGAATTCTAGCTCTACGAGAATTAGGTTCTGGGTGGGACGACCCATGGTCACAGTCCAGCCTTGCCTCTAATTGAGGCCCTAAAGAGCCGTTTAATAGCCTCATCCTGGGGCTGCTAGGACTAACCAGCTGCAATTGGGCCTGTATGGTCCACTGGCAGTAACAGATAATTTATTAACATAAACAAAGACTGTAACTGTAACCCAAGAAATCTGCTAGGTTTATATCCAAAATATGACTTTATGTCCTGCTTGCCTCCTTCTGCTTTTAATGGATCCAAGTAAAGGAATGAATGATCAATCCTGATAAAGTGCATCAGTAAATTGAAATCTATTTTGGAGATTGCATGAGACTGTCTGCTTTTAACAATGTTTCTATTTTTAACCAATCATGTTTCCCTGGATCTTGGGAATTCCCTCAAGTAAAAATTAATGAAAATTCTTGGATCACTAAAGTGATTGCATTTGTACCACTGCTTATGAACCCAGGTGCAGGCGACCCTTCCATAATCTGTTTGCTCCTTTGACTGCAATAGAAGCCACCCCACTCAAAACTACTATCTCTGCCCTATGCTGGTAACAGGACTTCCTGTTGACTAGCAATTCCACCCATCAACACCAATTCTGTTCACCTCCAAGAGATCATATGCCATGGATCATCACCACACACCTTTGAAAATTAGATCATTACGCCACCATCTCCACATCACTTCCATCCACCTTGCCTTGCCACTTGAACCACTGACAGCACACTCTCACTAATTGCTCCTCCCGTGTTCTCCAGTTGCAGGGTTTCTTCCCTGACAAGCTGGGATGGGAAATCTGGTGAAAAACTTATAAAATTTTAGAAACTTAGACTTCTAATGCATAACTACACCCAATATCCTGTTCTAAATGTGAAGCCTTGTAAATAGTAGGACCAAATAATGAACAAATGAAAGGAACCAAATCAGATGTACAAAGAACATATTTTTTGCACTTATGCTTTTCGCTCAAATGGTACAAGAGACTGGTTAACCATTCAGTGGATCATTCACAAAAACTGATCATTCTATTCTGATTCCCATAGTCTGGGTCTTTCAGCTTGCAGATTTTCTTTTCAATCACCCCATCTCCAATAATCGTGGAATGTAGTGACATTGTGGTAATGTCAATATCCAGATGCACAGGTTAATGCTTGGGAATTTTGGTTAAAATCCCACCATGGCAGCTGGAATTTAAAGTTAGTTAATGCTGATCTTGCCAGTAATACCCATATCCATTAAAATAAAAATAGTTGAGTGAAACGTGCTGCAATAACAGATCCTTTCCTGGATCTGAAGCTGTACATGTGTGTCAGCATCATGTCATACCACAGCTCAGATTGCTTGCCAAAAGAATGTACACTGGAGATTCCTGCATTTGTTACCTGTAAAACACAAACATTAGCAATATGTTTGTTGTATTTTCTGAATGAGACATTCCAGCACACTTAATGTTATTCAGAATAGTGCTACACTTTTATCAGTTTTTGCATTTATACATGATCCAATGCATTTGAATGTGGTTATGAATTCTTTAGTAACATACAGAATATTAAAAATTATAGGGCAAAATTAAATTTTGTCACTTTTCATTTTCCTTTCACTCGTAAAATACATACATATTGCTTGAATATATGTATGGATGAGAAATTTATTGAGGATCATTTTTAGGAACAAATAGTCATTATCTCAAAGCATTTGCCAGGAGACCCAAGATTCGGTTGCTGTTGGGTCTTGGGGAAGTGGTGATGTAATAATCATGTCATTAGATTAATAATCTAAAGACCAAGGGACATGGGTTCAAATTTCATCATGACAACTGATGGAGTATAAATTAATAATTCTGGAATTGAAAATTCATCCCAGTAATGGTAATCATTGATCATTAGATGGTGTAAAAACCTATCTGGTTCCCAAATATCTTGAGGGAAAAAAATCCAATGTCCTTGTCTAACCTAGATGTGACTCCAGAACCTCAGCAATGTGGTTAATTTTTATTTGCCCTCTCCTAGACAGCCACTCAATGCATGGACAATTAGGGATGAGCAACAAATGTTGGCCTTGCCAGCACGCTCATAACCCACGAAAGAATATATTTTTAACGCCTGAATAATTCTCACAGGTTGTGGATATTAATCAGTTGTCCTGAGGCAGTCCATTATTTTTCTCTTGACCAACTTGGCTCAGCTTCCATGTTGGCAGTGGCCCCTGGCACATGTGGGGAGTGGGGAAAAAGCACATGCAGCATCAGATGAAGAGGAAAAATTGAGTTAGTGGTGAATGCAACAGACTGGTTCCCATCAGTATTTCTGTAAAATCAGGTGGTTTATTGACCTATGCAAGCTTGGCCAATCTTGATACATTTCTGGGAAATAGGTTATGACTCTCATTTCAGTATTGGTCAGTATTGCTGCAGCACAGCAGTGTAGGGCCTTTTGTGAATTTTCAGGGATCTTGGGGAGCTTATTGTTCTCTGTTGCTTTCTTCATGACAATGCTTCATCCAATCAAAGTCAATGTCAACCAATCAGTACTGTATTTTTCTGAAGTAAAACTTGTTGTGATCATTTGGAATGTAACATTTTTGCATTTTTCCAAGACCAAAATTAAAATCTTCAAAATATTCAGATTCAGTGAGTATGACTATGTCAGCTCCTGCTGGACTGTTCTGTGGAAAACTCCTCCCAATCTCGTATGACATAGCTGAGTGTGCCTTTAGCATATCCAGTGTCTAGGCTCATGGCGAGTGACAGTCTTTGGTTTGGATTTGATTTGGAGATAGTCAGCTCTCATAACATCAGCTTATGTTAATTGCTTAATACTGTTACAACATGGGGTAAACCCTTCTGCTAGTTTGAACCAGCCCCACAGAAAAGCTCACCTCGCCTCGTAAGCTAAAGTATGAGTGACCAAGAACTACAAAAATCCTTCTACGTAAAGAAAAAAATTAACTATTTATTCTTTTAACTCCGAGAAGCACAAGAACATTAAACAACAACTATCTACCCAATAATTCTCCTTTGTCTGATCAATATATCTACCTCCCACTCTACAATAATATACCGATTAAGTTTAACAAAAAAAATTCAAATTTCAAAACCAGCCAGTTATTGCTTTTCCCTTGGTATCTTCATCTGTACTTTCATGGATCTTTTCTTTGGTGTTCTGCTTCACAAATTTCATATGAAAAGGTACCTTTCAGAGAGAGTCTCTGCAGGCCGTATTTTCATTGGTGCTCTTTGCTGCTCTGGCTAACTATTCAAAATACCTGATTTTTATATATCCCAAAACTTCGGACCGTCTCATTGGTTTGATGTCATCGAAACACTAAAATTCAAAATTCAATTGGATTTTGGTATCTAGCGGCATAATTTAAATTGATTAGCCAAATTCGTATTTGTTGTGTACCATAGCAACGCAGCTCCAGCTATTTGTTTCACGACCAAATGTTACATTTTTAAATTCTCTAGGTCTGTGCCAGCTTCCACTCTCTCTTAAAAGTACAGTACACACCTATACCTTCATAACAACTCCCCCCTCAAAGGAAATAATGAACCATCATAAATCTTTTTTTTTTCTCTATTCCTTAACCGCATTACCATGACATACATATGACTTTAATCTAAGTTCATATTAACCTCTTCCCACATTGAATAGCTACCAATCTCATCTATATTTTATCAGTTAAATCTGCGATAACACATCTGCTATTACATTCTTACGACCCGCAACATGTATGATTCGTAAGTCTGTAACCAAAGACTCCAATGAAATAGTCTCATATTACTGTCTTTAAAACGTTCCAAAAATGTAAGAGGATTTTGATCCATGTACACAACCATCTCTGACAAATTGTTGGTGATATAAACATTAAAATGTTGTAACGCCAGTACCAAGTAGAGTATTTTCTCTGGTGAGTGTTGAGTTACTTTGAAAAGTAACCAACTGGCAGTTCTATTCCATCATCCTCTTCCTGTAGAAGTGCAGCTCCAATTCCTATGCCACTAGCATCGATGGCAATTTTGAAAGGTTTCAATAAGTTTGATGTGGCTAAAAATAGTGCAGTGGTTAATATCACTTTTAAATTGTCAAATGCCTCCTGGCACTGTTCTTTCCACCAAAATTTTGTATTCTTCTTCAGCAATTCTGTTAACGGTGCCACTACACTGCTGAAGTTTGGAACAAATTTATGATAGTCTGCTTAGTCCAAAAAGTTGAAGAATTTCTTTCTCCAAGGTTGGTCATGGAAATTCCTCCATGGTCTTCATCTTTGCATTCCTTAGGGTCAACCTTCCATGACCAATGAAATGTCCCAAGAACGTCAACTCTGCTTTCGCAAATTCAGTTTTAAGTTTATTACCAGTTTTGCTTCTCTTAATTGGCCAAAGAGCTCTGCCAACTGTACCATGTGATCTTTCTAGGACCTACTGACATCACCCAAACATACTGTACAGTTTGTAAACCCAGCCACAACTCTGTTCGTGAGTCTTTGGAATGTAGTGGGTACGTTCTTCATTCCAAAGGGTATCACTTTGAATTGATATTGCCCAATTGGCTGTTACAACACAGAAATTTCTTTCACCTTCTCTGATAAAGGTACCTGCCAATAATCACGCAGTAAGTCCAACTTTATGATGTAACTGGCTTGTCCCACTTTCTCGATACCGTCCTCCAATCTTGGTATTAAGTACGAGTCCAATTTCATTATGGCTTTGACTTCCTATAATCCACGCAAAATTGTGGAGTCATGTCGGGTTTGGGAACTAAGATGATTGGCAAACTCCACTTGCTCTGACTCAGTTCGATGATATCTTCTTTGAGCAAGGCCTCCACCTCCTTCTGGACCTGTCTGGCTTTGAAAGGTTTAAGCCGATAGGCGTGTTGTTTTATCAGAACAGGATACCCTATGTCTACCTCATGCACAATAGCATTTGTCCTCCCCATCTTATTCCTACATGTGTCTTCATACTGCTGTAACAAACCTTTCAATTGCGTTGTTTGCTCCTGAGACAGACAGTTTACTAACCTGTCCCACTCCTCAAGGACTTCCTCATTGTTTAACATATTTTGAGGCACATCAAATTCCACAACATCTGGATTTGATTCCATACTCTGTGGGGCAATAACTGACACCTGTTTCTCCAGTGCTTTCTCTCTGTCATCTTTACCAGATAGGAAAAACGATATCGGGTATGTCATGTAAACATGTTCACATATCGTCTTTACCAGATAGTTCACCTGACTCGATTTTTTTCAGAATCGAATAGGGACCACTAAACTTGGCTTTGAAGGGATTTCCTATCACTGGTAACAGTATTAACATGTCATCCCCATGGGAAGACGTCAGAGTCTCAGAGTTTTCATCTGCTACCTGCTTCATTCTATACTGTGCCTCCTTCAGGTGCTGTTTAGCTAACTCACCTGCTCAACTCACCGCACGAGCGGCATGGTGGCACAGTGGTTAGCACTGCTGCCTCACAGCGCCAGAGACCTGGGTTCAATTCCTGCCTCAGGCAACTGTCTGTATGGAGTTTGCACGTTCTCCCCGTGTCTGCGTGTGCACCGGTTTCCTCCCACAGTCCAAAAATGTGCAGGTTAGGTGAATTGGTCATGCTAAATTGCCCATAGTGTTAGGTGTAGGAGAATGGGTCTGGATGGGTTGCTCTTCTGAGGGTTGTGTGGACTTGTTGGGCCGAAGGGCCTGTTTCCACATTGTAAGTAATCTAATTTAATCTCTCCTTCACCTCTCATACATAATCCAACTGTGAGATCTCCAACTTTGGTCCTGTCAATTTCTCTTTAATTAATTTCTTAATTTCTTTCACTTCATGTCCAAATATTAACTCAAAGGGAGTGAACTGAGTAGATTTGTTTGAGGCATCTCTAATAGCAAACAATACGAATAGGATACCTAATCTGAATCATTCAGGTAATCCTGACAGTATGTTGTCAACATGGTCTTCAAGGTCTGATGCCACCTTTCTAATCTCCCTGGGATTCAGGGTGATACACACTTGATTTAAAGTGCTCTATACCCAAGCTATCCATTACTTTTTAAAGAGGCTAATAGTAAAATTAGACCTTTGGTCTGACTGAATCTCTCTGGGTAGCCCATACTGCATGAAGAAAGCTGCTAACTCCTCTACCATCCTTTTTGCCTTAATGCTCCGTAATGGAATTGCCTCTGGAAATTTGGTAGACACATCCACTATGGTTAGCAAGTACTGGTTCCCACTTTTAGTTCTCAGAAGGGACCAGCACAATCAATTGGGAATTGGCAACAAAGGTCCTGATTTTATTCCCACCTGTGGCTTACCTACCTGTGGCCTACCTACCTATGTATGACACGTGCGACAAACATTAATCCCATCCTTGTGCGTTCCAGGCCAATAGAAATGTTTTTTGTGCCTTAGCCTATGTCTTCTGTACATCTAGGTGACCTCCTACAGGTGGTTCACGTGCTACCCGTAACACGTCCTGTCTGTACCTACAGGCAACACAATCTGGTGTACTTTGGCCCATTTCTCCTCTGCACTAACCTGCCTTGCTCTCCATTTTCATCTGAGGATTCTATCTTTCAGATAATAACCCTCAGACATATTTTCTGTCTCCTTTTCAGAGTACGCATCAACATATATATCTTTTATTGTCTTGTGATGCTGTTGCATGTCTCTAAGCCTTTCAGGACTAAACACTTCTATCTATGCCTCTACCTGTTCAGGTTTTTCCTGCACCATTACATCAAACAGGGTGTCTGCTAAATGAACCTCAACTTTCTCTTTAGTTTTTGCTTCCTGCTATGACTTATGATAGTGGGAACCTTCATCATACCTGGATATTTTCCTTTTAACTCTTCAGTTTTCTGGTCTTACTTGGGCTTTTTCCACAACAAAGGGTGTCACTCCCACCTTGGACGCCGCTAAATTGTTCTCGAGAACAAACTGGAAATGACACTTTCTCAATCACTCCCACTGTTACTTCCCCAGTCCTGAGTTAGCACTCCAACCTGATCTTGCACTGGGGAACACTAAATGTCTGTCCATCTATCCCACAAATTACCACTCTCTCAGGTAACCAATCAAGAAGAGTGCAAATTTGTTCATCTCTGACTATTAGAGACTGGTTAGATCCTGTGTGTCACAAAATTATAACTTCTTGCCTTTCTTCCCCTGTTCTTTCTGAGTAAACTTTACCCACAGAGGTGAATTCATTATAGAGATCAGACACTAACTCTATACTCATAGTCATACCCTGCCTAGGTTATGCACTCTTCTGCAGTTCCTCGACTTTTCTTGGGGTTTCCTTTACTACTTTCACTAATGCCACTGGCTTAGCTTCTTTTGCCACATCTTTTCCCACAGTGCCTTTCTTTAACAACCAGCACTATGACTTTTCGTGACCCACTTTCTGGCAGTGAAAACACCTTTTCCCAGTGCCCTTCTGAAACCACCAGCACTGTAATTGTCTGTGTCCCACTCCATTACAGTGAGAACACCTGAGACCTTTCCCCTCCTTTCCACCCTCTTGGGCTTCTTTAATCTGTGGTAAACACTTAACAGTGTTCTCTGCTCTTTGTTTCATAGTGAAGAATCTCCCCTTCTCCCAACTTCTATCCCTCACAGGATGAAATTCTGGCTGAAAGCTTGTCTTATGTGCTAAGGTGTATTCATCTGCTAACTTTGCTGCTCTTCTCTCTTTCTGAACTTTCTGTTCATCCACTTGAATTCTTATCATCTCTGGAAGTGAGTTTTTCAACTCATCCAGCAAAGTAATCTCTCTTAGAGCCTCATTGGTCTTATCTATTTTTAAGGCCTGCGCTCATCTATCAAAATGACAATGTTTAATTCTTTAGAATTTACCATAAGTCTGACCTGGTTCCTCCTTTATGTTTCTAAACCGCTGTCTATACACTTCTGGTACCAATTCATAAACACTTAAAATAGCCTGTTTAACCTCTTCATAATCTCTTGATCTGTCATCTGACAGTGCGGTAAATACCTCACTAGCCCTGACTACCAATTTAGTCTGAACTAGCATTACCCACAAATCCTCTGACCACTCCATCTGCCTAGCCAATTTTTCAAATGAAATAAAGAAGGCTTCAACACTTTTCCCATCAAAGTGTGGCAGAGTTTTGACATATTTGCATATATCACTATCCTGTTCACAAATCACAAATCACTTAATCTCCATCCTGTTAACTTGACTGTGCTGACTAAATTGCAACTTCTCATGTTCAAATTCTTTCTCTTTTTCTTTTTATCCCTCTCTCTCTTTGCTCAGCTAAGAACCTTCTTTCTTTTTCTTTTTCCTCTCTCTCTTTCTCTTTCTCTCTACCTCTCACTTTCCTCTCTCTCTTTGTTTATCTTCTAACTCCATTTTCCGCAATTGTAATTTTAGTTTTTCTAACTCTATTGCCCTTGTCAGTTTCTCTGACACATCTAAGTGTTTGAATAATCCCCTTACAATTTCTGCATTACTTTTGTCCTTGGTTAAACCCAATCCTAACTTCTTTGTTAATTTTAAGAGTATGGTCTTTTCTTTCTAAACTTCCTTGGCAAATGTGGGAATCATCTTTAATCCCCAGACCCTCTTTAAAAATTTTAAGAGCCAATTCTCTCACTTTTAATTTAACCAATTGCAAGGAACCAAAATTAAACAAATTGTCTCACCTACATTGTATTTAAAGATCTCGGACACTAACCGGCAAGTGTTTATATCTGCTAGGCATTTTTTGTACTCCCAAATCTATTCAAATCTGTTCAAACCTCAGACTGGATCTGTCTAAACCTGTTCAAATCACAGACATGAGCCCCCAAACTGCTACGACATGGGGTAAACCCTTCTGCTAATTTGAACCATACCCACAGAAAAGCTCACCTCGCCTCGTAATCTGTTAAAGTATGAGTGACCAAGAACTACAAAAGTCCTCCTATGTAAAGAAAGAAAATTAACTATTTATTCTTTAACCCTGAGAAACACAAAAACAATAAACAACAACTATCTACACGGTAATCCTCCTTTGTCTGATCAATTTATCTACCTCCCACTCAACAATATATTTATCCGATAAAAACTCCTGATTTAGTTTAACAAAAAAAATTCAAATTCCAAACCAGCCAGTTGTTGCTTTTCTCTTGGTATCTTCACCTATACTTTCCTGGGTCTTTTCTTCAGTTTTCTGCTTCTCAAATTTCATATGAAAAGGTACCTTTCAGAGAGAGGCTCTGCATTTTCATTGGTGCTCTTTGCTGATCTGGCTAACTGTTCAAAATACCCGATTATTTATATCCCAAAAGATCGAACTGTCTGATTGGTTTGATGTCATCAAAGCATTAAAATCCAAAATTCAATTGGATTTTGGTATCTTGAGACAGAATTTAAATTGATTGCCCAAATTGGTATTTGTTATATATCATAGCAATGGAGCTCCAGCTATTTGTTTCACAACCAAATGTTGCATTTTAAAATTTTCAGCACACTCTGTGCTTCTCTAGGTGCGTGCCAACTTCCATTCTCTCTGAAAGGTACAGTACACACATACAGTACATAACAATGCAGAGGTTGATTTGGCAGTAATGTAAATAATCATAATATGAAATCAATTGATCAACGAATACAAGAATAAGAACTGGCCTTAGTGGAGTGATTATTTAATCTAGTAAGGCCCTTCTCATGCCAACTGTGGAAGTTATTGCGTTCAATGTTTGATTAGATCAGCCAAATACTGGGAATTGCAGCTTACATACTTGGCATTACAACACAGATGATAACAAGTAATAAATGGGTATTGTGGTTCCTTGCCATAAACGTAACAATTTCTTTGTTATAAACTTAATGACAGAAAAGGGGCATATACTACAACAGCGAGGAGGTAATGTAGAACTTTTATAAAACACTTGTTAGACCTCAGCTGGAGTATGTGTACACTTCTGGACATCGCATTATAGGAAGGCATTAGAGAGATTACAGAAGTGGTTTACAAAATGATTCCAGGAATGAGGAACTTTACTTACAAGCATAGATTGGAGAGCTTGTATTGTTCTCCTTGGAGAGAAGAAGGCTGAGAAGAGATTTGATAGAAGTTTTCAAAATTATGAGTATTCTAGACAGAGTAATTAGGAAAACGCTGTTCCCACTTGTACAACAGTAAAGAACAAGAGAGATGGATTTAAAGTGATGTGCAAATGAAGCAAGTGTGATTTGAGAATACTGTTTTGCACTGTGAATAGTTAGAGTATGGAATACACTGCCTGCAAGTGTGGTAGAGGCAGGTTCAATTGAGGCATTCAGATGGCATTGGATGGTTATTGGGTAAAATGATATACAAGGATATGGGGATAAAGCAGGAGATTGGCAGTAGGCAATGATGCTCATTTAATAACATGATGGGCAAAATGGCTTCCTTCTGTGCCATAACAATTTTGTACTCCTGATTCCATACCATGGCCGATAAACCAAATGTAGGTTCACTTTATTTGACAGCAGATAGATTTGCTGTAGTTGTTTTTTCAATTCACTCATGGGATGTTGACACCACTGGCTGGGCCAGCATTTATTGTCCGTCCTGAGTTTTCCTTGAGAACATGGTGGTGAGCTGCCTGCTGGAACTGCTGCAAGCCATTTGCTGTAGGTACACCTACAATGGCTTTCAGGAATTCCAGGATTTTCACCCAGCAATACCAAAAAGACAGACTATAGTTCCAAAACCAGATGGTAAGTGACATGGAGGGGAAATTGCAGGTAGTGGTGTTCCCATATATTTGCTGTCTTTACCTTCTAGATGATAATGGTCTTGAGTTTGAAATGTGCTGTCTGTGGACCCTTTTTGAATTTCTGCAGTGTGCGTTGTGGATGGTTCTCACTGCTGCTATTGGTTGTCAGTGGTGGTCGGAGTAGATGTGATCCCAGTCTAATATGTTGCTTTGTCCTGGATAGTGTCAAACTTCTTGAGCTTTGTTAGAACTGAACTCATCCAGACAATTGAGGATTATTCCATCACAGTCCTTGAAAGGGAGGTGAATTCCTCACTGCAGTATTCCTAGTCTATGACCTGCTCTTGTAGCTATAGTATTTAAGTGGCTAGTCCAGTTCAGTTTCTGGTCAATGGTGACATCAGGATGTTTATAAAGGGGGATTCAATGATGGTAATGCACTGGCAGTTATTATCCAACCTTCCCTGGATTCAGGGTGTTGCAGAGGATTGAAGAATTGCAACCATTATGCCCTTGTTCAAAAGAGGAAGTAAAGATCTTCCCAGCATTTACAGACCAATTCTGTAAATCCTGAAGAAGGGCTCATGCCCGAACCGTCGATTCTCCTGCTCCTTGGATGCTGCCTGACCTGCTGCGTTTTTCCAGCAACACATTTTCAGCTCTGGTCTCCAGCATCTGCAGTCCTCACTTTCTCCTTATAGAAACAATAATCAGGATAAAATAGTCCTTTGAGAAAATATGTATTGATTCGGAAGAGTTGGCATGGATTTGTTGTCTAATTTGCTGCTTTTTTGAAGAGTAAAAGAAAGGCTAGATGAGGAAAAGGCCATTGATGCAGTGTAGATGGATTTCCAGAAGGCATTCAATATACTACCATTCCAAAAGATTTATGAGTAAAGTCCTAGATCATCAAGTTAAAGGGCCAGTAGCAACAGGGATACAAAATTGGTTGAGGGATAAGAAAGAGTAATGATTAAAAGGAAGTTTGTGGAGTTCCCTGGGATATTTGCTTCTCCTGATATAAATGATCTAGCTCTTGGTGTGTAAAGGACATTTCAAAGTTTGAGAATTATATAAATTTGAGAGAATTGTCAACTGGGAGGACAGTGCAGGACTTCAAAAGGACTCTCAAAATGTCCTAGCAGAAAATTCCACTAATACATCAATCTCATTGACGCGAGCATGGGCCATTGTAAGAAATGTGGCAGAATCATGCAAAAAGGTCTACTGAGGCCTATCTCAATATCAGGAATAACTCACTGCATTTTTTAACTACATTCTAGGTGTCAAAGTGAGTTTCTTGCTCAGCAACATGTGTTGTCTATTAAGGGGGATTATTAACTGCAGGTCTCACATCATTATTCTGCAGCTTTCTAATGCACTACCAATTTGAAGCAAAATAGACTTTGACAATTCTCAACATGGAGACCAGGTATCTTGTTGGTTGCTCCAAAGGACCTACAAGTTGGATACCAAGTACCAACATCTGAGAGCAAACTCCCTGGGCATCAGCCATATGCACTCCATGTCCATGAACATTGGCATTCAACAAAGGGCAGCCTATAAGCACATAGAACACCTCCAATCTACTTACATTATCTTTCTGAATTTCAAAGCTGCTCCTTGCTTTGCAGCAGTAACTATAATTATAATGTTGCAGCAAGGAAATTTTGTACTCAGGAACACGCACCCAGCTAATGGATGTACCAGGTTGTACTTCTGAGCTGTTCACCTCCTCTCATAGTGGTCACTCACTTTGAATTTACCTGATTACTCACAACAACCCAGCTTTGCCTTGCCTTTTTGCATCTACCCCTCAACTAGAGAAACCAGGCTCATAGTTTTGTGTGCCATTTAGCATTGATACAAAGCCAGGAAGCTTGACATGGTTGATAGCAGATCTCAGTCAAGTCAAGGAGGACAGCCTTTGATCAGGAGGTTCTGCTACAATAAGTCAAGGGCAGTCCTTGATATCAGTACAGGAACTTGGATATGGTCAGTCAGCCATTCAGAACAGTGTGTGTCAGGATCGCCTCCTCATAAAAGAGAAGGAGCTGAATGTCAGACAGCATATCACCCATCTTGACTCTTTCTGCCATTTTGTGGGCTGTTTTACTTCTGAAATGAAGAAGATGCAGGTGTTAAAGTAGATAAATCTGAGTGCTACAGTTGTAACTCTTGGTGCAGATGAAGAGGTATCCTAAGTAGAAGAGTAAACAGCATAAATGATATTCATAGTTAGTGCAGTTGGGTATTGGGTTGCATTAGTGCAACTGAGGAAAGATGTCACAAACAGCAGTGAGAGTGATAGAGCATGAGCGTTACTGGGAGATGGATGCAAGTGGAGACAGAATGAGTGTGAGGTATCAGAGACAAGGTCATTGCATTTACGTTGGTGGTGGAATGGATCACTGAGACTGCACTTAGCAGCGTTGCAACTTCAAATCAGGCTGGCATGGCATGGTCTGGTGTCTTGGCCACTGCTGACAATCCTGGGGGAACAGGACATACTACCTCTGCATTATCTCACATACCAATACTTCCAGATGCCTGCCTGCAATGCGGAGCACCAATTTTCTCTTGTCTGTCATGTCTATAGCAAATATCAGGAAGTGCACATGGCAGCTAGAAGTGCTTGTCTTGTTGCAAAGTGAATCTTTAAAGATGATAATGGGGATGATGTAAGTCCATTACAGCATATCCCAGCAGTGACATGTTTGACAGGTTACAGTGCAAGGTAGAATTGGGTTAGAATTGAGCAAGATGGGTGCCATAGAGACAGGATAGCTAGTTAATGAGGCAAGAGATGACGCTAGACCTTGTACAGAAAGACCCTCCATGATATTCAATGAAAATGACACTTAAGCAAAATAAAAACAAGATTCACCTCATTGTATCTGGGTGAAATGCTGTGATTTATTTAATCTATAAAAAATTTCAGACTTAGTCCAGTTTAAATGAAGCACACAGTGCTGGCAAGTTATGTACAAATTATTGATTATATTTCTGCCATAACAGCTGGTACAGCAATAAAAGCTCTGAGAAGTCTATTTTCTGTGGTGATATTAACAGGTAAACATAGGCTGTAGTTCTATTATTCATAACTGAGTGGAGATTTAGCTGTATGGTTTATTTACTTACACAGATTTGCACAACATTACAATACAGGTTCCCAGTAAAACCCTGACTTCAGTCAAAGTTTTTAAGTTAGCTGGTGTTTTCTGGAGAGCAGAGGTTAGATAGAAAGAGCTAATAGTTTTGAGTAGGGCCAATTAAGTCATTATGAATACATTGAGTAGTTATTTCATTTTCAATGAGTGTTAACTATTCAACAAAAATGGTCATGCTGATCACTGTAATGTTTTTCATTACTTTTACCTACCAAAAGACAGCACACATTTAACCAACTATAACATTCTACAGCTAATCTCAAAACCAATATCTGTATTAGCCTGCAAATTTTCCACACCCAAGCACTAATTAAACTGCAGAGCTGAACGCAACCACTGCAGTATGCATTGGCATGGCAATAGATAATGGTTGAAGGGTTGGAAAAGGAAGGTTTGGCTGCTTCCCAATTATCTGCAGTTAAATGTCACTGAATTATGATAGCACAGAAGGCAGAAATTATGCTTGTCATGTCTGCATGGTAGTTCAAATGAGCAACAGGTAATAATCTAAGTCCCTTCAACATTCTAATGTTGAAGCAGATTATTTTACCAAATAATTTCAAGAGTCTTAAGTGCAGATTTTTAAAAAAATATATTTTATTGAAAAATAGATTTGAGTATTACAACAAATACCAAAACAATACAAAGAAAGAACACCAAAAAAAAGTTAAGAACTCAAACCGCCCTCATATACAAATGCATAAATATATACAAAAATAAATTTTAAAACCCCAATTAACTAAATAAATAATAACTATCAAACTAATAATTAATAATAATATAGCTCAGCAAAACGAAACACTAACTCTCGAATATTGAGAGCATTAACCTTCACATACATTCGCGGTTCCCCCTTTCTGGATATTGGACTCGTAAAGCACATTCATTACGGCTATATAAAAGCTCTTATTTGTGTGGCAGACAAATCTGTGTCCAGATATTACAAAAAGGGCTACCATGTCTTATAGAAATTCTCAGTTTTGTGGTGTACCATACTTGTAAGAAAATCCAAGGGGATATACTCCATAATAATCTTACGCCAATCCATCAGTACCAGGGGATTTTTGGACACCCAACCTAACAAGATATTCTTTCTTACACAGAAAATTAGGATGTTGAAATTTTTTTCTTATGCACATCATAGGGAATACACTGGGCAGGCCAAGAAGAGAGATCGAGTCCTTCTCCGCCCCTACACCCCTACCCCCAAAATCCCCTCCATTGCACCCGCCACAGTGCTCCAGTATGTTTGAGGCCTACCACAGGACCAGAGTCAATGGGTAAGAGTGCCCATACCAACCTTGCACTTGGGGCATGTTGAAGATATCCCAGTTTAAACTTTGACAAATGATCCGGAGCCAAGTGGAGCCTGTGGAGAATCTTAATCTGTAAAGCATGGGTCCTATTGCCAATTCATAGCTTTCTTGTGCTTTCCCAAATATCTTCCCATACCTCTGAGGCGATCTCAATGCCTAGCTCTCTCTCCCATACCCTGCAAAGTCGATTGAACTCATCTGAGCACCCCCCCCCACAACTGATGATATAAAGTGCTGACAGAAAGTGTACTCTTAGCACTAAACACCCTCCTCTCTATGTCAGATTTGTAGGAATCAATCAAAAGTGTAGTCTTTTTTTCAATAAAATCCCTAACTTGAAAAAAACAAAAGAGGACCCTGCTAGATAGCTTGTACCTCAGCGCTAACTGATCAAAAGACCTCATTGTGTTTCCCTCAAATAAATCACCCATGCAAGACACACCTCTAGCCACCCAATGTTTGAATCCTGAATCCATCATCCCCAGTTGAAAACCCGGCATACCCACCATAGATGTAAGAAAAGATGTTTTGTCAATATTGCCCTCCATACTTTAATAGTATTGAAACTATTGGGTTATTGCAATATTCCTTAACTGTCGTCATTTTGTCCAAAAACAGCAAACTAGTAAGGACACTTTCCCTGAGAGGTTTCGATATCAAACCATATTGAAAAACGGTCCCCACAAGCCCACTCACTCATGTAAGATAGAAGCGAGCTTAGTTGATAGTTTTTAATGTCCGGGAGATTCACTAACTCAGTCTGTGAGACAATTGCAGTTAAGCTAATTTAATAAGGGGCCGAATAAAAGAGCTGAACCAGCCATTCAGTCTCCTGAACATTTGTTATCGAGAATAAGGGGGAGCATCCATATAGGGTACAACAAACAGGGAAGAATATTCATTTTAGTAAGAGCTATCCGATCTAACCACGAGACCGGAAGCGCCTCCCATCTTTGAAGGTCTTGTTTGATTTTGTCAAATAATTGAACAAAATTAGCTTTGATCAAGAACTGGAGTGATGAATAAGCCCAAATACATAAAACCCCCTGTGACCACTTAAAATGGGGATCAAGATTCACCCTCAAGATCTAGCAACTTCGTAAGACCACCCATATGCATAGCCTCTGAATTTAAAAATTAATCTTGTACCCCGAAAAGGTGTCAAATGAGCTGATGCATTATATCAGGTGAGGCACCAAAACTGCTGCATTTGACAAAAAAGAATGAGGACATTGTCTGCGTACAACAAAATCTTAGGTAATTTTGACCCCACTTGTGGAGCCGATAAATTGGGATCCCTACGACTGGCCTCTGCCAACGGTTCAATCAACAGTGTAAAAAGCAATGACGACAGGGAACAGCCCTGTCGGCTGCCTCTAAAAATGCTAAAATTGCTTGATCGTACGTCATTGATGATGACCATAGTGAGAGGTCTGTAAGAAGCAAAGTCCTCCGGGACCTTCCTTTTTTAAGAATAAGGAAAATATTGGCCTCTCTTAGAGATGGCAGGTGACAATCATGACTGTATGAGTCTTTGAACATGTTGAGCATCGGGCCTGACAATATGCTTATAAATTCCTTATAAAATTCACTGGAAGTCCATCAGGACAGAGCACCTTTCCACTCTGAAGCTGCTTCACATCTTCCTGCACCACTTGCTCTGATAAGGGGGCATTGAGAAAAGACTCTTGTTCGAGGGTCACACCTGGGAGCTTCAGTTCCTTGAAAAAAGACTCCACCTTGGCCTATTCCTCCTCACAACCCTCAGATCAATACAATTCAGAGTAAAATCTCTGGAATGCCGCATTAATCTTTTTGGAATCACATGTTAGGTTCCCAGAACTTTCCCTAATCAACGTAATAGATTGAGGGGCACTCCTTTTCCTGGTGAGATACACTAGGTACTTTGACACCATGCTCATACAACCTTTGTTTTGCGAAAGTACGCTCCTTCTTCGCTGTCTGCGTGACAACCCCAACTCCACACAGATCCACTAACTGTTTAGTTTGTACAGAGGGTATCGGGGGGCCTTTGAGCAACCTGTCTCCTGTGGGATCCGTGAGACAATTAAAATTTCCTCCTATGATGATATTCTGGAACTCGAGACTGATCAATTTAGAGAACGCATCTACCAGAAATTTGAGGGGATGGGCCAGAGGGCAGTAAACATTTTAAACAACATATTCTTCCCCATTTATCAGGGCTTTGAGGATCAAAAACCTCCTGCGTGTGTCTTTAACACACTCTAGAACTTAAATGGGAGATTTCATCCTAACTAATATAGCCACTTCCCTACTTCTGGTATTAAATGATGAGAAGTAAACCCATCAAAGCCATTCTGCTGTAGTTTCAAATGCTCCCTATCATCCAAGTGTGTCTCCTGTAATAGAACAATATCCACCTTTTTCTTTCTAAGACTCGAGAGTACCTTTTTCCTCTTAATTAGTAAATGACTCCCCTTGATGTTCCAGGTACATCATTTAATCAAGTCATTAGCCATAACCTTCTGCAGTGACATTTAGATTCTAGAGAGGAGGAACTCGAACTATAAACCACTGAGCTTTAGTTTTGCAAGATCTGTCGAATATA
Organism: Chiloscyllium plagiosum; assembly: GCF_004010195.1. Taxonomy (NCBI): domain Eukaryota; kingdom Metazoa; phylum Chordata; class Chondrichthyes; order Orectolobiformes; family Hemiscylliidae; genus Chiloscyllium; species Chiloscyllium plagiosum. The sequence goes on along the minus strand of NC_057728.1, from coordinate 30,368,563 downwards.
AAAACTACATAAACTAAAACCACAATTAACAAACCTACAAAGCTATCAATGACTAGGTACAACAAAACCAAAAAAAAACCAACGTATAAAGAGCCAATTGCACTGAATAGGGGAACTCACCCCTTGCCCAAAACGGCTGTCTACACATCCCACAACCCATCTTCCCATCCTGCAGCCAATACTGCATTATACCCAAAACGGGTATAAACTGTAAGTAGGCATCTAGCCAATCCAACCATTTTCTCTCCTCCTAGAGCCACATGATAAACATAAGCAGAAAAGAAAGAAAGTACACCATCAAATAACAATGAGAACAAAGAAATTTTGATAGAAAACAAAGGTAAGTACCTGACCCATCCTTTAGTATAACTTAACTTAGAAATTGAAAGTACACATCCCAACCGCTCTTATGCATAGTTTGGACCAGATTATTACCAAAAAAAAAAGGATAAGAAAGACCCAATCGGACTTCCACTTTTTTTAAAGAAAAGTAGAGACATACCCAAACAAGAGTTTAGATTAGAGTGGCGCTGGATAAGCACAGCAAGTCAGGCAGCATCCGAGGAGCAGAAAAATCGAAGTTTCGGGCAATGGCCCTTCATCAGGGTCCAGCACCACTCTAATCTAGACTCTGATTTCCAGCATCTGCAGTCCTCACTTTTGCCTATATCCAAACAAGACTACTATTTGAACATACTAAATTGTTCAGATTAAGTTAATTTGTCCACAAAGTCTCTTGCCTTCTCTGACGTGTCAAAGAGATGTACAGATCCATCTAAGGTGATCCAAAGCAACACTGGATATCTCCGAGAGTACTGGATCCGAAGCTCCCTCAGTCTTTTTTTAATGCCCTCACAGGATTTTCTTTTCCGGATCACTGCCGCTGAGAAATCCTGGAAGAACATGATCGTAAACTAGGGTCTTTAGATCCTTCCCCTGGATTTTGGAAGCTTCCACAATTCTCTTCTTATCTCTGTAGTGATGAAACCGCACCAAGACAGGATGAAGATGTTGGTCCAGACCTGACCTCTGCACCGTGACCCGGTGAGCCCACTCAATCTTCGAGCTTCTCATTCCAGCCTCCAAATTAAGGAATTTTGGCAACCAGTCCTCAATAAATTCCACCAGCCACTCACCTTCCTTACCCTCCGGCAGACCAATGACCTGAATATCTTTTCTCCAGCCCCAGTTCTTGAAGTCATCAACCAAGTCAAGCAAATTATGGACCTGCTTCTCCAGGGCCTGGATCCTATCCTTAGAGGAACTGATATCAGCATCCATCACTGTGACCCTGTGTTCTACCTCACCTATCCTTTTCTCCAGGTCTCCCAGCTGCTGTTCATGTTTCTGCAGCATGGTAGAGATCGGGGCCAGCTTCTCCTCTATCTGGACAGTGAAAACTGAGGTAAGTTGCTCTCTGATAGTTTCCTGGGACTCCAGACCTTTCGCGAGTCCAAAGATATCGCGCCAGTCCAGGTGGGGCAGGTCAGGACTTTGTCCCACTGGCAATGCGGTGCGGAATTCTGCAACACAATCTTTCTAGATCGCAGCCATCTTGAATTCCCATAAGTGCAGATTTAATGATCAAACATTGAGCCAACATTGGGAGTTAACACCCCAGGAGAAAGTGAGGACTGCAGATGCTGGAGACCAGAGTTGAAAAATGTGGTGCTGGAAAAACACAGCGGGCCAGGCAGCATCCGAGGAGCAGGAGAATCGACGTTTTGGGCATAGGTTAACACCCCAGAAAGGATTCCAAGGTAGTACTGTGCTAACCAACAAGAAATATCAGATATTTTTACATTGTAAGTCACACAGATAATACATTACTCAAATTCCAAAATGGTTTGGTTCTGACAAAAACTTTGTTTTACACATATCAAAAATGGCAGTGGTGCCAAAAGTCTCTGGTCTTAATCTACCCCCCCAGCTCTGCGCTACTCTCTCAGCCTTGAGGTCCCCATAGCTGTGTCTGGCAGTCTCCCATAATAGCAACTTTTTTGAGCTTATGTACGTGTTACAATTCTTTTTAACCTGACAACCTTTCTTAAATAAGAATAAAATGAATTATATAATTAATCTTACTTAATCTGCCTAACTAAATTCCTTACTTCTTTCTAATGTATTTTCTTACTGCATTTAAAGACTTTATTAACTTTCCCCAAACAAGTTAATGTGGAGTTAACCTATCCCATATCCAATATTTTCCCATTACCTTGATTGAATATGCATCTACCAAATTCACAGGCTGTGCACTCCAGATCCTAATTACTCACTGAGTGAAAAGGTTGTTCCACAGGCTTATTTTGTCAACTACCTTCAGTCTGTACTCTCTCATTCTTGATCCTTCCAAAAGTAGGAACAGTTTATCCCTATCTACTCTATCATGCTTCTCTATCTCCTCTGATTTTGACTTCATAACATTGGATGCTTCTCTCAGCTTACATTCTTACCGACTCTAATGTTTTTGCATCTTTCCTAAAGTACAGCACCCAAGATTGAATGCAGTACTCCAGTTGAGGTTGAACCAATGCTTTATACAGGTTTAACAGAGCTTCTTTGCTCTTCCACTGTGTATTCTATATATGAATGAAGACTCCAAACTCATTCAAGAAACGAAGCACATATGTTTAATATTAGGTACTAACGTAAGCCTTAGTCAATGTGTTTGCAGCATTTTAATCTGGAGTACAATAGATTTTTTTCCCTTTCCAAGAAACCCTGCCTATTGTTGTCTCCACTCTGGCCATTGGTTGCAAAAGAGGGTTTATCATTGTTCATGGGGATTAAGATGATAGGTAACAAGATTCTGACACACACATATAAATAATAATAATGTAGAAAAAGACAATATGATTTCAGTTCAAGAAATACGGGATATAATATATTTATTGATCAGACTGGCTAGTCAGATACAATAGCAAAAAGTTCTTAATTCTAGTAATGCTGCACTTTGCTTGCGTTCCATTAGATCATCAAGATCAAAATTAAAAATCACGCAACACCAGGTTATAGTCCAACAGGTTTAATTGGAAGCACTAGCTTTCGGAGCACTGCTCCTTCATCAGGCGGTTGTGGAGGACACAATTGTAAGACACAGAATTTATAGCAAAAGGTTACAGTGTGATGTAACTGAAATTATACATTGAAAAATACCTTGATCGTTTGTTAAGTCTCTCATCTGTTAGAATGACCATAGTAGTTTCACTTCTTTCATATGTAAATCACAAACTTTTTTTAAAAGTTACACTCTCAGGTTAACTTTTAACAATTGGTGTCAGCCCAGACCAAGGTGTTGAAGGTGTTAGAGTTTCCCAGGTTGTCTCCTGATCCATAAAGCTTCCAGCAATACATGAACACAGCAACTGAACAGTAAATGTAATAGTATTTTGAATCCTCAGCACTGACCTCTCTTTTTCCAATTAACTGATTGCTGGGTGTTAATTTTAGTGTGAGCCACCAAAATTCTGTGCTGCCTTAATAATAAATTCAAGCAGACAATTTAAGCAGTTGAGCAAAGTCAGAGAAGATAAATCATGGGCAGAATTTTACCATTTTCAGTTTGTAATGATTGGAGTCAGGTAGACCTCATTGACCATGAGGTTTTTGATTGGGGGTAGTTAACCTTGGCCAATTAGGAAAACCTCGGCTGACCAAGCCCGACTGTAGAATCCTGGTTGGAGAACTGGCAGGAGCTGGAGGCCAAAGTCTTGGCTTGCCTAAGCCGCTGGACAGACTGCTCCAAGTGCTATCTTACAAAAGTCGAATGCTGGTTATAAACCAGCTGATGACTGCCATGCTGTGGTACCGGCTGGTCCCTTTGGTCCCTCCTCCTGGTTTTGTTGCTGACATTTAGAGAACATTGGTTCACTTCTTCTGGGACAAAAAGATGCACTGGGTCGTGGCACAGGTGCTGAGTCTCCCTTTTGAGGAGGGCAGCCAGTCACTGGTGTGTGTCCACACCCAGGTGGCGACTTTCCACCTTCAGACCTTGCAGCAATACCTTTACGTTGAGCCTTCTCCGAGGCGATGTATTTTTTCCACCAGGTACATAACCTCAACTATGACACGCAGCTTCTGTTCATCACCAATGACAGTTTGGAGGTCACTCTCAGGACGCTGCCTGTATTTTACCAGGACCTGATCACTGTCTGGAACTTGGTTGAATCACATAGCACCAACCTCCAGCGGGAGTAGCAGCTATCGTCAGGGAGCCATTGCTCAGGAATCTACACCTCCATACTCGTGTGTTCAAGTGGCTGTCAGAGGGGAGGGTTGTGGCTGCAAGAGTGACCAGTGTCGGGGACGTGCTGGGTGGCGGTGGTCTGGGCTGGACACTGCAGCAGGATATAATGAGCAGGGCAGCGGTAGACATCCGGTTCATGATCGCTGCCATTCGATGCCTTAAAATGGCAGTGCTCAGACCTGACATGATGCACCAGTTGGAGGATGCCCAGGTGTGCAGCAGAATCCCGTCTACACTTACCCCTGCCCGAATGGAATTTCACATTGGCCCCAAGATCCCATACCTCCCGCAGGAAACTGTGCCCTACAACTTGAGCTGCCTCTGGAGTTTTAGTTTTGCCCCCTTTAGGGACATAAAATGGCAGGCTCTGTACAGACTGCTGCTGTACACCATCTACCTCTTTTCCCTCATCCACCGCCCGTACACTCCTTGGCGTGCCCATTTGCCACTGGGCAGTGGGATCCCCAGTGGAGGGTTCTCTACGAGGGAGACCCCCCCCTCCCTTTCTCTCAGGGATCTGGGTTGGAGGCTGCTGCACGTGGCAGTCCCCTGCAACTGCAGGTTGCAGTGGTTCACGGACTCCCAGCCCAACTGCTTGTTCTGTGGTGCTGTGGAGTCCATGGACCATGTATATATTGGGTGTGGATGTTTGCATTCCCTTTTTAGTTTTCTTAAAAACTTTCTACTCTGTGTTTGGCTGCACTTCAACCCTGTGCTCCTGATCTTTGGGCACCCGGTGGGGGGGGCGTGGTGTGGGGAGGGGGGAGGAATTAAGTTGGAGGACCTCCTCGTGGGTCTGTTCCTGGGCCTGGCCAAACTGGCCATAAACAGGTAGCGGGCCATGGCAGGGGTTGTTAGGGCCGATTGCCTGCCCCTCTCTGTGGTTACATTCGAGCCCGGGTGTCTCTGCGTACAATGTAACCTGGCAGAAACAGACAAGACATAGGTGTCCCTGAACTCCAAAGTAAATTGTTGAAACACTGAAATGGGTTGGTCAAAGAGCAAGCATAATGTGGTGAAGCTGTCAGTTTGATGCCAATTTGCATGGATAATTTTTGAAGAAGATGATGGCCATGTAGCAATCAGGGACATTACTGTGAATAAATAGCAGGATGATAACTGGAACAAGCTTTCAGCAAGCTGCAGCCAGCAGGTATCTGCTGACTTGCATGTCTGGAATTTGTGCTGTGTAGTTTTCAGAGGAGGAGATTAAAATTGGAAGTGGCATACAGATAAGGTGAATTGGGCTCATAATGAGATTTAAAGACATTGAAATAAGGTCATCATGAATCAATTGCAAGATTTCTGAAGTTATCATTTAAAGCTTGAGGTGAAAATTGCAAATATTTTTCGCAATGTTGAGTTTCTAATTTTTTTTCATTTTCTCCATATTTTCTCATGTTTCCATTGCTTACTGGATCCATACTAGGGAGGGGAAAGTTCTACTCGACGGGCCCTGGAAAATTCCTGTTTCCAGCCTGCCTTTGTAATCTCCACATCCCCAAACCCCACTCCCCACTTTAATATCACCACTCGATTTGGTGTAGCCAGTTGAAATTGTAGCTGCTTCATTGTAGCTATTTCTGTGAATAGGAAATTAAAGTAAAAAAAAAGCCCGTCTGACTTGAGTAGCTTGAAAACTGCTGCTGTCAGTTAGGGAACAATTTCACGACTTTGTGGCCACAGGAAACTATCACAAAAATAATGTATAACCTTTATTTCAAATGACAGTATAGTTAAGATTACTAAATCACTGATTATTGTCTCAAATGCAAATTTCATGTGATAACGAGAAATATTTTTGCATGTCGTTTCGTATGTAACCTCTGGTATATTTGAAGTACGCTTAATGATGCATCACAGCACATAAATATTATATGTATATGAATGGTTACTTGGAAGGATTCCAGTAATGAATTGCTAGCCATTCACAAGTGAGATGAGATTCCCATAATATCAGTGTAGCATTTGACTAAGAGTGGTATTAAGGAATCCTGTAAAATCAGTGAGATTCAGAGAAATCTTTCTACAATGCAAAAGAAAATTGCTAAAGTTAGAAACATAGAAATCAGCCATTCAGCCCCTCAAACATATTCTGCCATTCTCTATCATGGCTCATCATTTACCTCAACATCATTTTCCCATGCTATCCCCACATCCCTTGGTATAATCAGTATCTAGAAATCTAGTCATTATCATATTCAATTATTGAGCTTCCTCAGAGGTGGAGAATTCCAAAGATTCACTCCTCTCTGAGGAAAGAAATTCCTCCTTATCTCAGTTCTAATTAGCTTGCTTATTATTCTAAGTTCTCGCCCTTAGTTGTAGCCCCACAGTCAGAGGAAACATCCTCTGTGCATCCATCCCGTCTAGCCTTTTAAGATTTTTACATTTCAATGAGATCACCTCTTCTAAACTCTAGGCAAGTCACCTCAATCTTTCCTCACCGGACAAGAGACCAATTATCTCAACCTCAGGACATCACTGCATGAGCTCCTCAAGGTCAATGTACTAGGCTTAAATATAATCTGAAAGTGCTGGAAAATTTCAGCAGATTTGGCAGTATTTGTGGAGATGCTGCTGGGTCTAACAAAGCATTTATAACCTCCCCTTTTCTTTCAATTTGCATTAGAAACTCAAATCCTCTGAGGAATTCACTATATGTCAGGCTTTGTTCACTGTGAACTGCATGCATGCATTGCAGTCAAGCTGTTTGTTAATAAACACACCCAGAAGCATGGAGGTGGGGAACCACTGAGGTTAATGGTGTCTGAAGTGTTAACGCAGGTGCAAGGTCAGGTCACAATCCGAGCTGATTAAAATCAGATGTGGCTGCATCTCATCTTTGTTGAAAATAGTACACATGTTAACAGAACATGTAATGTTTATTTGCTTTAACACTGAGGGACTGCAATAAATATATTTTACACAACTACTTATAAGTCCAGTGATGATAGGTTAGTACTGTAGTTCATTGTGAATGTGAATCTGTGATAAGTGTTGTTTGAACGTGTGTGTTCATGATCTCACAATGCATTTGGAATTCAATTTTGGAATACTTTGTAATCTTACTGAATTATACAATTATATTGAATATAAAACAAACAATCTGACAAACATCACTTTTGCATATTATAATTTAATGTTGACAGTTCAATCATCCAGAGAGGCTGCTATTTTTATGCAGGAGTACCCACTTCTGATCATCTTTTGCCATGTATAGTCTGCTCTGTGTGGTCACCTCCATTGCATTCTTTCTGCAACACGGCCCATATCATCTGCTTGATCTAATGTGCCGACTTATAATGCAGGTACACCCCTAATTTTATTTTTGAGCTAAAATATTGAGGCTAACCATCAATACAAATATAGCATTAAATATTTGTTTATTGGCTGAAAAATAGGGTCAACTTACATGTGAAGAAGAGAATTAAGCATGCATTTTAGTGTGAATAAATTTGATTTACCTAATCACTGTTTTAACTCATATGCCACAATCTATAATAGACAACTTTTAAAAAGAAATATTTACCTTAAAAATCTGTGGGATTTTATGTCATAAAGGAGAAATTTCAAATTTCACAGATATAAAATTATCTTTTCAGGGCTGTTGAGTAATGAGTATTTATGAACTCTATAGTATTAAAAACATAATGAGTAATTATGAACTTCGTACGGCATGAAAAAACCTAGCTCACAACATTTGATGAGGTGCAACTTTTACAAGGGCTATTACAGAAAGACTAAAAGTGTAAGATTGAATGTTCTTACCAGCTCAGCAATGTTCAATTTATTGCAACTGGAGGGGGTTAGAACAGCACACCCTCCAAAGAAATTTGGAACCTCCAACAGTAACTTTTAAAACTTAATTTCAGCATTATTCCGATTACGTGTGCACATCAAGAGTTGCTGCCAGTTTCAGTGAAGTAATGATCACAAATTATGCAAAATAATTGGTGGTTTTAACTCTAAAGAAGTGTAATGATAATTGCATTCGATTTCATTTCGAGTCATAGAGTCATGGAGATGTACAGCATGGAAACAACCGTCCATGTCGACCAGATATCCCAACCCAATCTAGACCCACCTGCCAGCACCTGGCCCATATCCCTCCAAACCCTTCCTATTCATATACCCATCCAAATGCCTTTTAAATGTTGCAATTGTACCAGCCTCCACCACTTTCCCTGGCAGCTCATTCCATACATGTACCACCCTCTGTGTGAAAAAGTTGTCCCTTAGGTCTCTTTTATATCTTTCCCCTCTTATCCTAAACCTATGCTCTCTAGTTCTGGACTCCCTGACCCCAGGGAAAAGACTTTGTCTGTTTATCCTATTCATGTTTGTTGTGGTTCTGTTCGCCGAGCTTGGAATTTGTGTTGCAGACGTTTCGTCCCTGTCTAGGTGACATCCTCAGTGCTTGGGAGCCTCCTGTGAAGCGCTTCTGTGATGTTTCCTCCGGCATTTATAGTGATTTGTATCTGCCGCTTCCGGTTGTCAGTTCCAGCTGTCCGCTGCAGTGGCCGGTATATTGTGTCCAAGTCGATGTGCTTATTTATTGAATCTGTGGATGAATGCCATGCCTCTAGGAATTCCCTGGCTGTTCTCTGTTTGGCTTGTCCTATAATAGTGTTGTCCCAGTCGAATTCATGTTGCTTGTCATTTGAGTGTGTGGCTACTAAGGATAGCTGGTCGTGTCGTTTCGTGGCTAGTTGGTGTTCATGGATGCGGATCGTTAGCTGTCTTCCTGTTTGTCCTATGTAGTGCTTTGTGCAGTCCTTGCATGTGGTTTTGTACACTACATTGGTTTTGCT